>NW_010553835.1:0-10580 GCF_000687285.1 Phaethon lepturus | reverse complement strand
CAACCTAGTGATTCTGTGATTCTGTGACACCTTTCTTCAGTAAAAGGCTCTCTTTCCAGGTGACCGAGACATCTTGCCACTGGAAAATACAGGACAGAAGAGAGAAACTATAGGTAAAGATAGGCCCTTGATTGAAGTTACAAAGTTTTTGACTCATGTTAGGAAAAAGATTTCATTTATCTTCATTTTAAAGGGGCTTTAATTTTCCTAGATATTGGTCCCATCCAAGCACCAAAACAAATTGAGGAAGTCAAGAAGCCATTTCCTAGATCAAGGAAACAAAAGAAACAGAGCAGACGTAGCACAAGCTGCAGCAAACCCTGGAAGAGCTCACTGGGATGAGCTCTTTCAGTTGTTTAAGCTGACATGGGTTCTTTACACTACAATATTATGCCATCAGGACTTACATGTTTAGAACAGATATTTTCCCCTCAGGTGACTTAAATTGACTCAAATTACAAGCTTTGCTTGTCTTGTAACTCTCACATGGACTCACAACTCCATTTACATGTTTAGAAAGTCAGCCCTGGATTCTTCAATTCAAGGTGATTCAGGTTGAAGCACGCTCTAAAAGTGCTGCTGAGAAGTCTGTGTGTGACTGTTTTTGCTGTGCTGCTGAGGGCAGCATGAAACCTTGCTCCATGGCCTATGTGGCCCCTGACTGTGCCCAAAAAGGCTCCAGGCAACTTGCAGCTGCCAGTCTGCCCAGGGAACTCCAACCTCTTTCTGGCTGCTAATGCTGGAATTCGATTCCTTTTCCAGCCTACTTCTTCTCCCTACTTTTCCTTCTCCCTCTCTCACGTGCATAGTCAGGTCCCTTTGCCACCGTCCCCTTGTGTGTGAGGGCAAATACCATTCTGGTCAACATCTGAGAGATTTCCATTCTGTTTCAAGTGAAATGTTTACTATAATCTTAAATCACCAGTGCTGCTCAGCTGATACACATAGACTGGAGAGTAGAGGGTGGAGTGGATTAGAAAGGAAATGCAGGGCTAGAATAAAAAGGGAGCTCAGTTACACTTTCACACTAAACCTTATTGGTCAAAGCAGAGATAAAATCAAACCCAGATAAAACAGGAAATTTGAGTGACAGATTAAAATGGCCTTAAATGCTGTAAATATTAGATGAATACAACAGTAAATGTGTATCTGTTACAAAAAGGGCAATATAACCACCTTTGATCAGCGAGAGCATATACAACATTCCTTCATGTTTTTCAAAAGCAAAAAGATGTTTTATTTACCTTTATGACATTGAAAACAATGTCACGTTATTTGCTCTACCAGAGCAAGATCTAGAAGTATTTCTGCTTGTGTGGAGCACAAGTGAAAGATAAGAGCCCATAAAGTAGTCAGATGATCCGACTCCTAGCCATATGTTAGCCTGTGGGTAGGAACAGAACAACACAGGGGATTTAGACCAAAGTCTGCAAGCAGAGCAGACATAAACCAGAACCAGGTGTGCCCCTATGGGCTGATCTTCTGTAGTGTTGATCCTTCTTCAATATTCTGTTGACATCAGTGGGCCTTTGGTGTGAGCATGCCCAGTTGGCTCTTTCGGAAGTTATTAATGTGGACAGCATGCTGTTGAGAGGTGTATGAAAGGCAGGACTTTCTGTGGGATTGTCAGACTTTCCAGCTCAGTATGGAGGTGAAATGTGCTGTGGTCTGTGTATGGCTGAGGTCAGAACAAAGATCGCAAGCTCTGATGCCTTTACCTGGGTTTCATTGAGTTCTGGAACAAGAAAAACACCTTTGAAATCAGCATTTGATTTGTTTTTGAGTTTTCCTTTTTTTTTAAAAAAAAAAAAGACTGTATATACTCTTGGAGAGAGAGGTTGAATGAGTGTGTGAAGCTTACAATGACATTAGAAGAAACGAAAGAGTGGAATAAAAATAATTGGCAAATCTGGCAGGGTTTTATTTTGTGTCACAGTGCCCCCCTGAGGTATCTGTGCTCAGAGAGTTGCATAGCTCCCCATCGATTTTAAGCTTATTTGTTCATAATGCAGTGTACATGAACCCTAAAGATCTAACTCATTCTCCTAACCCTGACTTGTTCTGCTTTTTGTGCAATTCGGTGTGCTCCTGAATAACTCCAGCTTCCGCAGGTGTTGGCAACACGCAACAGGTATTTTTCACGCACAAGCGGCAGTTATCTTGCCGCGTGTGTTTCCGTTCCACACTCTCGTAGCACCCCTTAGTGGCGAGGCCACCTCTTGATGTACTGCTTCCCGGCAGGCAGCGTCAGCCGCCAGGCAATGCCTCTCTTTTTGCAGAATGACGCAAGAAGGAGCGTGCTTGGAGCCAGCGGCACAAAGGCGTCCCGCGGCACTCACCGACTTCACCCTGCCTGGTTCCCCACCGGGTGCATCCTTGCCGTGCCTGGGTCTGTCCCAGGAGGGAGGCCAGCCTACACCCCCTTCCCAGAAAACGGGTCAGTGGTCCTGGCCTACATGAGCATTTTAAGATCAGATGTCTTGTTCTCTTAGTTTCCGTAACAGCAGTTCAATATTCAGTAAGGGGTATCAGCTGGTCTGATTAACACTGTCACTTCCCTGCAAGAAATTTGTGCTACCTCAGATATCCTATAAGGCCTGAGTATCTAAGTAAGCTGGATCACAACATGATACTTTTGCTTGAAATACAATATCCATTCTCAGCAGAAGACGTCTCTTTTTATGCAAGGAGTCCTTCTGTCTCACTAGGGATTGACCCAAAGCCCACTGAGGTCACTGGAGATCTTTCTCCTGCCTTCCCTTCCATACAGATAGATCAGCACTTTCTAAAGCACATTTGTAGAAGTTGGCCTAGCCTGCGCAGGGGAATTCGAGCAACTGTAATGCTACTATATGCTGCGTCGTTTTTCTTCAAGAAGTTATTTTAGCCTGTACATTCTTTAGGGCAAGAATTACATTTTCCAGCATTCAGAGTGCTAACATATTCTAAGTCATTAAAACAGCAGTAATACTAACCAGATATCCCTACACTTGTGTTAACAAGTCTTCCATGAAAATGGCTTCATATCTTAGTATCTCTGATGCGGGATAAATGTTCTTGTCTCCACAGTGGGACACTTTGCCCCAGAGACCATAATGACCACCTCTGACTACACACTGAGTCTGTGCCAGCATCAGTCCTCAGCATAGATCACTTCCCTTCTCTTGCTCCAGCTCAGGCACCTGAGGCACCCCTCTTGCTCTCCCCAGCTCTTTCTGCCACCTCCCACCTCCCAAATATGCTTCAGTCTATGTCAAAGCAAAACTCCCTTTGACTTCTTCCTTTCCTTTGCCAAATAATATTGCATTACTATGTTTTTACCATTATTTCTTTCCACTAGTTACTTACATTGTAAATCCTGGGTCCCCTGGCTATTTGGAGTCAGTGAGCAGAAATTCGACGTCCCTTTATTTAATTTTCATCGAGCTGTCCACTGAAGATATTGCCCCAGCACAAATTCACACTGCTCACAAGGTAGGAAGGTCAGGAGGACCTCTCCTTCTAGGTGACAGCATTTCAGCAAAGTCTCTCTTTGTACTGAAATAGGCCTTTATCATCTCAAACAGTAGCAAGCATAATTATTTGGCTACATGGAATTTTGCCATCCTTGACATTTCCAAAAAGTTCCCTGGGAAAGCCCAAAAGATTTTTAATCTATTCACAGGGAGTAGCAATCCTAGCTGCCTTGATACTGCAGGGATGTAAGAACTGCAGTAGGTCTACCTCCAGTGGGTTTTACACTCTCCCCTTGTCCTAGCGAAGCTACCCAGTTGGGACTGCGGCATCTAAAGCTGTGTTTGACCTTGCTCCCCACTCCTTCTCTCTGCACCATTCAGCTCGGACGTTTGGAGGAGAAGGGGAGAGAGGAATGTAATAGCCCTCTCGGGCCGGCTGCCTTCCCTGAGTTTTTCTTCACTGAGGAAGTAGCCAGTAACGCTAGCCAGACTTTTTTCATTCAGCTTGCTTTCTTGGCAACAACAACAACAAGAACAAACCCACGCAAACAATGTTTTGGAGAAGCAGAACTGTTTTACAGGTTGTTTCTTTTTTGGTGCGTTTGCTGCAGTTTTTCATGACAAATTCCCAGATTCACTTAGACTTGAAACATCATAAAAGTTTAGATCACTTTTGTTTGATACATGCTCTATATAAACATTTCAGTTGCTCTTGTTTTTAATCATTTCTGAAAGGTTAAAATGCACCAAAATCAATATAGGAGACTTTGGACAGAAGGGTGTTTTGCTGTCACTCTCTCAACTTGCTGAGTAAGCTGGCCAGCAATTTGAATGTAAACCCCACATATTGTTCTAAAATGGGAACCTAGGCATGTAAGTGTGGATATAGGTACCTAGCTTTAATAGCTGAGACTGAAAATGTGGTTTAGAAAGCTCTCATTGTCTCATGGCTGTCCCAGGAGGTGCAGGGGGATGTCAAGGGGCAGTTTATACCAGATGTCTGCCATGCTTCTTCTGCAGCCACTGACAGTGACTGATAGTCTGTCTCACTTTGGAAAACGCTTAGTTGTAATGTTGAACTCTGCCTTCACCCTCAGAAACCCAAATGTACCAAAATATATGCTACCATGGTTTAAAGAACATGTACAGGGTCTGCAAGTATGCTCTTAACCAAGAAAGTTGGGGTTTTTTTTTTTAAAAAAAAAGGACAATTGGCCCTTTACACACAGGTTATGATTAATTTCTGATTCTTGAAATGCCATTATAATGGGAAGACGAGAGGGCAGAGCAGAAGAGCCAGGGACACCATTTGCATCCTCTCTGTCTTTCTCCTGTGTTTTAGGAGGACTGACATTTTCTGAAGTGCATACTGCAGTCACTGTCAAGGCCAATCCCATCAGCTGCTTCCTCAGCAAAGCACTCCTCCCTCAGCTCTTTCATGCTGTTACCACATACTAGCGTATCGCAAATAAATTTTTCAGGCAAGCTGCCATATCAAATTCTTTCTCTTGTGGGTGGTCCTTGAGAACAGTAGGGCCTTGTCTGTATTACTGGTCTTGATAACAGACTGTTTACAACATTAGGATTCAATGGTTTAGATTTTTTTTCCCCCTGCTGTAAATTGCTTGTCTAGACAGATTTGGAGCTCCAATCTTTGTGAAAGTAAGGCTTTGACTCAGTTTCTGATGTAATCTATGATTGAGTACATCATATTGCTAAAAGCAATCTGCACTGCATAGTTCCCATTTTCCTTAATCTAGTAGTCTTGCAGACTGACTAACTAAATTTTTTTCGTGAGTGATTGTCTCCTTTCCCTGAACAGGGGACTAGTTCTATAACTGAAATCCGTGGGAGTCAAAGATTTCCTGTTTGTTTCCCACAACTGCAAACTGTTTTAGCTTGGAACCTTTTTACTCAACAAGCAATGATTTTTGGGAAAAAAATAGACAAAATTTAAAAAAATCACCCAAAACTCTATACCAGCCTACACATTCAAAACCCTTAGTGGACATTTGCTCTGTGATACCTAAAAGGAGCCTGAAGTTCAGAAAGACCCGATTTTCTGTGAACTGGACCCTTACTGAACCCCAATTCAAGGGAACCCAAGCCACTAACACTTTGGCATCACACCTGGGTGACAGGCACATGCACAGACACAGGGGCAAAGCAGGGGAACGTAATCAGCACGAGCGTATGAAAGAAAGAAAATGACATTCTTAAAATGTTTTGCTTTGAGTGCTACACTGTACTTTCAGACCCCATTTGCTTCTTTCATAGGACCAGCGCTTTGCTTTTCTAGCTCCTTTCTGCTCACTGATCGCTCAGAAAAACAGGGGGGGTTTGGTTCTCTGCAGTAAAACCCCCAGATAATTTCTTTTTGGGAACAACTGTGGGTACAACACACTCCTGAAAGGCCTCCCATGCCCTTCACTTAACACTTTTGCACCGCCATCACATGGACGATTGTCTCAGGTCCCCAGATAAAAATGGTGACGACTCAACCTCCACGGCACCTGACCCATGAGTAATGTGGCCATGGCCAAAGTTCTTGTGCCATCAAGTTCCAAAGCTGAGAGGAACTGGAAGCAATGATGGCCTTCACTGCTGCCTGCGCCCATGGCAACGGCACCTGCAGGCATGTTTTGGTTTTTTTTTCCACTGCATGGCCCTGGTTGGGGTCAAAATTGTCATACAGTGTGTACATAGTTGCTGAAGCAGCCCCAAGAAGCACGGGCCTCACTAGATGGAGCTCTTCTTCCAGCTGAAGGGACTGTGAAATGTGGAGGAGTACTGTCGCTTGGGCCTGGTGCTGTTCAATGTCTTCATCGACAACATAGACAGTGGGATTGAGTGCACCCTCAGCAAGTTTGTAGATGACACGGAGATGAGTGGTGCAGTTGACATGCCTGAGGGAAGGGATGCCGTCCAGAGGGACCTTGACAGGCTTGAGGGGTGGCCTTGTGTGAACCTCGTGGAGTTCAACAAGGCCAAGTGCAAGGTCCTGCACCTGGGTTGGAGCAATACCAATATAAGACTGGGGGATGAAAGGCTTGAGAGTTGCCCTGCAGAGGACTCAGGGATGCTAGCAGATGAAAAAATTACATATGAGCCGGCAAGTGCGCTTGCAGCCCAGAAAGCCAACCATATCCTGTGCTGCATCAAAAGAGGTATGGCCAGCAGGTCAAGCGAGGTGATTGCTCTCCTCTACTCTGCTCTCATGAGACTGCACCTGGAGTACTGCGTCCAGCTCTGGGGTCCCCAGCACAAGAAATCATGGACCTGTTACAGCAGATCCAGAGGAGGGCCACAAAAATGATCAGAGGGATGGAACACCTCTCCTGTGAGGACAGGTGGAGAGAGTTGGGGTTGTTCAGCCTAGGGAAGAGAAGGCTCCTGGGACACCTTAGTGCAACCTTTCAATATATTAAGGGGGCTTATAAGAAAGATGGAGGGAGACTTTTTACCATTGTCCTGTAGTGACAGGACAATGAGCAACAGTTTTAAACTGAAGGAGGGTAGACTTAGACTAGATGTAAGAAAGAAATTTTTTACAATGAGTGTGGTGAGACACTGGAACAGGTTGCCCAGAAAAGTTGTGGATGGCCCATCCCTGGAGGTGTTCAAGGTCAGGTTGGATGGGGCTTTGAGCAACCTGGTTTAGTGAAAGATATCCCTGCTCATGGTGGGAGGGTTGGACTAGATGATCTTTGAAGGTCTTTTCCAACACAAAACATGCTGTGATTCTGTGACCCTTGGGAAAGGAGGCATAACCCCCCATTTAAGGCCTGGAGGGCAGTTTTACCTCAGACTCCCAGCTGAAGTCAGGGTATAAGCACATAAGCACAGCAGGGTTTGGCTCTAGGTGGTTAGTCTTTTTTTTTTTTTTAATTAATTTGATGATGTTTGACTTTCTGAGCCCTGGGGCTCCCTGGCGGGTCAGGTGTGTGGCTGGGGCTGAGGAAAGGTGGACGGTGTTTGTCTCAAGGTGATCCTCTTTCCCCTCGGTGGCTTGGGGCAGGGGCTTCACCTCTCTACACCTCTCCTTCCCGCTCTGTAAAACAGGGGTAACACTGAGTCCTTCCACAAAATCCACAGAGAGCCACCGCTCCAGTGTGCAGGCTTTTTTATTGTTATTAGCAATGTTTTATCACAAAACAGGAAATCCCATGTGATGAGTGCTCGGGGGAAGCAAGAGGCCTGACCTGCTGGTCTGCTCCTCCACCTTCTCCCCAGGCAGGGAGTGCTCGGAAAAACTTTGCCATTTTCCCCATCTGTTTCTTTTTCTCCATCAGCCAGGTCTAAGCTTAGCAGCAAGAGCAGACGATACAACTTTCAAGTTGTTTCTCTGGCACTCAGAGGAGACATACGGCCTAAAAAACGAAGAGGAAGGCTCAATTGCTTCTCCTCCAGTCTTATGCGCTGATGGCTGATCCACTCACCAACTTCTCCAAAGGGCCAAAGGAGGAGAAACCTCTCTCTGCAGCCTTACATTAATGCACTATCAGAGCGAGCACCCCAAAGATTGCAAGTCAGCAAGATCCCAGCCTAATATTGTATAAATAACCAGCCAAAAGGTCAAAACATGGCTACTTTAAGAGAGTGACCATGCAAGAGCAGCGAGTGACAAGATCCTCCTGTTCCTCAAGAGAAACAAATCTACACCGAGCCGATTGCCCAACTTCAGTAACAGCCTGCAAGACTCACACGGCATGCACAACCATAAACAAATGCAAGACAAGAAATATGGAAATGTGACTTGTCATAGATTACAGGACTTGTAAACTCTGGAAACCAAGTCTCCATTGCTCACTAGCCTCTGCTTGTGCCAACGCTACTTCTGTGTTACTGGGGTCCCTGTATGTCGGATAAGCGGGTATTTTTCCCCAGCTGCAAACGTACAAATCTCTTGTCACGGTGGGGAGGGTGATGGGGTGTTCTGCTCTGTAGGAGCTGCTTCCCCTTGCTGGGACTACTCACAGGTGTACATCAAAAATTCAAGCGCTGCCTGTGGGCAAGGCCTCGGTATGTGTGTGGAGCGGAGAAATGAGGGAGAGAGATGTGCGCTGCATTTCACCAGCGAGAACGTATTGCTTGAAAATACGCACCCATGGAGAAATGAGCACTTACGCCAACGGCAAACACACGCTCTGCATTCCACGCTCAGGCCTCCTATTGAATGCGTATTTCCTGCAGGGACTTCAGCTTTTGGCCCACATGTAATATGTATCATATATTATACTCCTTACTTATTTGCTGCACAGCTGCACAAATATCACGCTTAGAAGAATATAGTTTAATCACTTGAAAACGTAGTCTTTATGGAGTGATGAACAAACCATTCCCATTCCTTGCTTTTCAACCAGCAATGCTGAAATGTCCAGCACAGATGTCTCATTTTCACTTCCAGATGTTTTCTACATTGGGTGGTAATATTCAGTAGTAGTTTTATTTGGAGAATTATTTTATATTAAGGCATGAAATACAAGAGGCCATAGAGAAATATACCAACCATTTAATTAAAAAAGCTATGCAATGTGATGGGCATATAGTACAAGAGGAGTTTTTTAAAAAAATTCAACAGTCATAGAAAGAAATGGTTTCCTGTTCCAAAGAACAGAATGTCATAATTTGATGACAAGATACAACTGAAGAGAAATTAATTAGAAAACATTTTGAAAAGACTGAACAGATTTCGTATTCTAAGAATCAGGGATACTTTTGTTCCTGAACCACAGAATTGATTTTAAAAAAACCTTTATCCAACACTTGTACTTCTAATGATTAAAAGCACCAAAAAGAAATGTCTCTCTCACTCCTTCCTTAAAAAACAGCAAACCAATCTTGAAATATACACTTCCACATGCACAAAGTGGAAGTTAAAGCTTCTGCTTACAAACCATTAAAACTAGTAGGCAAAATTTATTCTGGGGACTGGAGGTAATATTTATTAACTTTACCCCCTGCAGATGTAATTGCAGCTATTTCACCTCAGGGGAATTCTGGAGAAAGGTTCCACACAGGGATGACCTCCCAGGTGAACACTGCTGCTGTGACATTGCAGCACTCCCACATCTCAACACTTTTTCTACTGTCCTTCAGCAGTATGGCTCAGATACTATTTTTATTCAAAGGCAGGATTTCATTTTCAGCACATTCGAAAGACTCATTTAAAATCCCATCTCAAGGGAGAAATGATAACATTGGCACTCACATAATTTTATCAAGATCCATGTTTGCTTATGTTCTCGTTAAAGCACCAAATTCTAGAATCATGTCATTATGTATGAGTTGGAGCTTACCCTCTTAAATATATATAAAATAAATTTTTGTGAGGTTTTGGTGTTTGTTTCTTTTTTTCTGGAGGGGGGAACAGAAAAAGCATTGAATGTGTGAATTTCAAGGTTAAAAAAACCCCCAAACCATAAATACAGAGTATTTACAGTATATTAAAATTTCACCATTTTAGGTGTGAACCAAGCCTTTTTTGATGCTGGGGTTTAGCAATAGTAATCTCTAAGTGAGTTACTTCTCCATTTCCAATTCTGATGTGAAAGAATGTAAGTGTATCAGCAGCTTCATTGAATTCAATAGCAGGACCTGGGAACTCATGTGAATAAGATGATTATTTATGACTGTTGGCAGACCTGGGTCAAATCTGATTTTACTGCAGGAAAGGTACGTATCACAGTTTTTGTTATTTCAGTTCAGAGATCTCAGCACAATCCCTAGCTGTTCTTTTTGAGAATTACAGCAAAACGTATAGGAGGCATATGCAGAAAATTAGGACCCCATGGTGCTGTATTACAAGCCTATGTGGTGTTGCCTATATATGTCACTATCTTGAATGCAGCAAACAGGAGTTTCTGGAGCCAGTGGGATACGTTTTGTTATTCCTCTTCATCCTGTGTGGCAAAGATTACAGAGACTCTTCCTCATATTTGGCAAAAAAACACCAACATATACTTATTTTTATTAATATGGTATTTGCTATCTTAATGTAGCTTTACAAAGAACTTGTTGAAATGCAGAAGTAAAATAAACCTGAAAAATGAAAGGCTGCATTAAAATTCCTGATTTTTACAAATAGAAGTACATCTGATTAGAATAGAATAGAATAGAATAGAA
>NW_010553834.1:0-8542 GCF_000687285.1 Phaethon lepturus | reverse complement strand
TGTCTAAACCTTTTCTCACTGAAGTCTTGTCGTCTTGTCTTGAAGGGGTCCGCAGCGAAGAGTACACCTGTCTAAACCTTTTCTCACTGAAGTCTTGTCTTGAAGGGGTCCATAAAGAAACATGTTGAAAGTGCCTTTATAAACCTGCTTTGTTTGGGTTTTGTGAAAGACAGGATTGAAGAGAGGTGGCACAAGGATGTAGATGTTGCTCATCACAGTGTGGATGGAAATGAAACCTTAAAAACTCCTGCTTAGAAATATAATGAATTAATCAAACCCTGGAGCCTTTTAGGGAATTCTTATTTGAAGTTTAATGTAAGTCAAAGGAGCAGGCTAACCAGAGGACTATCAGGTATAATCATTTTTATCTGTCCTTATACCCATACTTACCACAATAACAGGAGGAAAAAAAAAACCCAAAACAAAAGAAACCAGTTCACTTTTTAGCATAAGCCAAAAATACTCTTCAATTGACTTTGTGCTGCCCCTGCTGGGGTTATATATGGTGTCAGGCACGATTTTATGTCTCTAGAGGGAATTCTCTGTCGGAAGTGTGAGCATAATAGAGCATTTCAGAAGACAGGTCTTACAGCTGGTGGGATTGGGATATAATCATGACAAAATTCAGGCATCTATGTGATATATTTGTTGTGTTTTCCCACGCTACTTGAAATGAGGATGAATGGTAATGTACTTGTTCTGATTTTGCAGAAGATGCTTTACTGCTTTTGAGAAGTAAATAAAGATGTTGTTTTCTCCAAGAAACAGTATGGAAATACCCAAGCTGCCTAATTGCTCCGTGCTCCTGCAGCAACCATTTCTGGTAGTTTTTCATACTGCACTTTATGTGACAGAAGCATTTGGACAGAAAGTACAAGGGGATCCTTTTTGGCTTGCCTAGGCTATAGGAGAGGGTTGTAATCTACAGGGCCACAAAGCTGAGACTGGAGGATGGGGCCAGCTCTTCTGGCTGTGCTCCGTGAGCTATGTCGTGCAAGGCCTGGCTGGGAACAGGACCACAACTTCTTTCCTGTGTCACTAGCAAAATCTGATGTCATGGCAACTGCTTCAAAAACCTTGAAAAGATCATGTGGATTATTAAGAGATTTTTGATCCGGCCCCCTTGGTAACTTTGGAGAAATGAAAGTTTGAAACCCCAGAGTGACTTATCATAGCTGATCTGCCTCATCTTTCCTTTTTTCCACCCCCTCACCTCCTCCCACCTCTGTTCAGTGCCCTTCCAGCCCAAATCCTCTTCAATAAAAGAACCAGACACATGCTCATTTTCCATCCCAAACCAGAAGTGGCAAGGATAATGTTTCTGAGCTGATGACGAGTTTCTCTGTCATATCGCAAAGACTCATCTGGCCAGAAGTGCGGGAGTTCTCACTGTCCGGCACAAGATGAACTCAGAAAACAATTTGTTCTCTTTTTGTTTTCGTTGGCAGCCTTTTATCATGTCTCGCCTTCAGTCTTCCTTTGTGCAGGCTGAACGACCACTGCTGTGCAGACAGGTCAGCCACGTGCCCCTGTGGCCACGGCAGCCCTTCAGCAGCGGGTGGCTGTGGTGGTCCTCCAGGTTGCATCTGCAGGGACAGAGGTGGAGCACATCACCGAGACGTGCTCCAAAGCTTTCCCGTTACTTCTGCGGCAGTGCTCAGGGCCGCACAGACCACCGCGAGCACTGCAAAGCACCCGCTCAGATGAAGACTTTCTGTCAATATGCTCACCCTGTCCTACTCGGCACTCCTACCACTTGCTCCACGTAGTAGCCACGTGCTGCCTGGTTGTGTCTCAATCAAACAAACATCTTTGTTCCTGATTTTCCCTTCCTCTGTCCCACATCTTCCAGGGAAGAGGAGGACTGTGGGGCAATCAAGGTGGACAGCTTTGTGGATGGGCACTGGGGGGGCAGGATGCCCAGCCTCTCGGGCAGCCCCATGGGTGGAGGATGGGACTTTTCACAGTTTAATGAATATTTATCCAGGCCAGAACAGTCGATGAGCAGAGTGAACAAAACAATTGTTTTAGTTTGGAGAAGAGGAGGCTGAGAGGAGACCTTATCGCTCTCTACAACTACCTGTAAGGGGGTTGTGGCGACGAGGGGGTTGGTCTCTTCTCCCAAGTAACTAGTGGTAGGATGAGAGGAAATGGCCTCAAGTTGCACTAGGGGAGGTTTAGATTGGATATTCGGAAAAATTTCTTCACCGAGAGGGTGGTCAGGCATTGGCACAGGCTGCCCAGGGAGGTGGTGGAGTCGCCATCTCTGGAAGTGTTCAAAAAACGTGTGGATGGGGCACTTGGGGACATGGTTTAGGGGACATGGTGGCACTGGATTAATGGTTGGACTTGATGATCTTGAAGGTCCTTTCCAACCTAGTGATTCTGTGATTCTGTGATTCTGTAATTATTTTTATTTTTACGGGACATCCAAAGCACATTTATGGATTATGAGGATGAGGTACATATTCAAGTCTGTACACCCAGATTCAAATACTTAAATCTATATTTTCATGTTGAAGATAATTAGAGCACACTGGAAAGCTGTCTGCTAATTTAACTTATCAAGCTAATTCTTTAGCTGGCAAAGTGAAGAGTGGAGGCACAGATGTCTGGAGCTTTGTCTGAGAAGTGGGGCAGTTGGAAATAGACTAATTCCATTTTTCATGGCACACTAATGAGTTTAACCACATGCCCTCCAGTTAAACAATGCCATGTTCCCTGTTTACATTGACAGATGGAGCGTGAATTCCTTGAGAGCTGAGGGCTGGAAAAGTTTAATTTCTTCCACATAAGCCACTGCAGCCCCTGAAAAGAGCAGCAGACAAGCCAGGCAAATAGTTAGCATAGGTTAGAGGAATGTTTTATAGCTTTTTTTTTTTTTTTTTACCTGCAACCCCAAAAGGTACCGTCCCTGTATTCAAAGTTTAAACCCTGTAAGCATAGCTTTTCTTTTATGATTTGTATTTCACATCGCACATAGCAGTATTTCCCTGAGGTACTGTGGGTTGTGGATTGGAAGATCTTGGCTGTCAGTTCTGTAGAAGAAAGAAGAGCTGGGTTTGTGTACACAGCGCTTAATTAACTGTTAGCTGTAATAACAACATACCTGCTAAGAATTATAGTTGCTGTGTATGTTACTAACACACATATTGACTGAAATAGCTGTCACTTTGAGTAGCTTGACGGGTTATCAGTCCTTTCCAACCCTAGTGATCCTGTGACTCTGTAACTCTGTGATCAACCCAACACCACCATGCCCACTAACCCATGTCCTGAAGTGCCCCATCCACACGTTTTCTGAACACCTCCAGTGATGGAGACTCCACCACCTCCCTGGGCAGCCTGTGACAATGCTTGACCACGCTCTCCGTAAATAAATGTTTCCTAATATCTAATCTAATCTCCCTGTCGTGGTTTAGCCCCAGCCGGCAACTATGCCCCATGCAGCCGCTCGCTCACTCCCCCTCCCACAGTGGGACGGGGGAGAGAATTGGGAAAAACCTCGTGGGTTGAGGTAAAAACAGTTTAATAGGACAGCAAGAGAGAAGGAAACAACAATGATAACAACAATAGTAATACCAACAAAGGAATGTACAAGAACAAGTGATGCCCAATACAGCAATTGCTCACCACCCCGTGATCGACAGCCCGTCCCCGAGCAGCAATTCCCGCCCCTCGGCCAACTCCAGTTTATGTACTGGGCACGATGTCATGCTATGGAATATCTCTTTGGCCAGCCTGGGTCAGCTGTCCCGGCTGTGTCCCCTCCCAGCTCCCCGTGCACCCCCAGCCTGCTCGCTGCAGGCCAGCACGAGAAGCTGGACTGTCCTTGGCTGCTCAGCAACAACCCAAAACATCAGCACATTATCAACAGTTTCTCATCCCAAATCCAAAACATAGCCTCACACCGGCTTCTGTGAAGAAAATTAACTCTATCCTGGCTGAAACCAGGACACTACCACATGCAAAACCCCTTGGGTCGTCTGTGTCCTACATCAGTGCCTTCTTGGAGTGAGAAGTTTGTGTATGCCTCCACAGATCTGTTTAGTTTTTACACTGTAAGTAATGGGGTTTAGCACAAGGGGTAGAAGAAGGTAGATATTGGCTGTGAGGACGTGAATCAGAGGAGAGGCAGATTTCCCAAACCTGTACACCATGGACAAGCCAATCATTGGGATGTAATAAATCAAAACAGCATGGAGACGAGAGATGCAGGAGTTCAGGGCCTTGAGAGGCTCTTCCTTGGACGTGATACTCAGCACAGTCTTTGTGATCGTGACTTAGGACAGGATGACAGACAGCAAGTCTAGCCCAAAGGTGGCCAGAACAACAAATAAGCCATACATGTTATTCACCTTGATATCTGCACAGGGCAGCTGGAGTAAGGTGGGGTGCAAACAGGAGGAGTGAGCCAGCACATGGGACCTGCAGAATGACAGCTTCTTCAGAAGTATCAGCAAGGGGACCAAGAGACTAATGCTCACCGTGAGCCCCACCCTGATGACACCTAGCCTGGGGCTGGTCAGGATGGATGCATACTGCAAGGGGTTGTAGATGGCCGTGAAGCAGTTGAAGGCCATGGCCCACAGCACCACAGAGTTCAGGATGAAGAACATCAGGGCAAGGCAGGCATCAAACCTGATCTCCCGTGAATCAAGGATCAGCGTGCTCAGCGCTGTGGGGAGCACAGAGACACACCAAGCTTTGCGGTAGCCAGCATGCACAGGAAGAGGTGCATGGGCTCATGGAGGCTGCGGTCTGCTTTGATGACAAAGAGGATCGCACTGTTCCACAGCATGGAAATAACATACATGCAGCAGAAAGGGACAGCAAGCCACATGTTCCCACTTTCCATTCCTGGGGTTCCTGTTAGAAGGAAGGTAGAAGGTCCAAGGAAGATACTGTTGGTCATTTTCCTAGTGCAACATCTTCGTCCTGTCAAAGATCAAGCAGCAGATACCACTCATCCTACAAAAGAATCATAAATGCCACAGAAATTGTAAAAGAGTAATCATGCCATAAAGCAAAGCCTTCTTCATGTCTCTCTCACTGGGGTGATGGGGATCCAGACTTCTGAGTTTGCTGAGACAGCAAGAGGGCATTTTACCTTTGTGATTCGTTCTGGGCATGGAAAACTACAGCTCCCGAAAGTCAGAAAGCTTATGGAGGTGGAGGGACACAGTACCTCGCTGATGGTTGAATTAGGGGTTTCTCTATGCCAGGACACAGAGAGCCGTTTGCTAGGTTGACAGATGTGATACTGTATTGACTGTGTTGCACCAGAGGGCAAAAAGACTTGGGAGGTGGCATCATGAACGAAGGATGAAAGAAGGCTTGTATCTCATACAGAGAGCCCACCTCTGGACTTGGGCGTCATGGAGGGAGTTCACTGGTCCTTGCTCTGGCTTTTCCTTGTCCTGTAGAAGAGCAAGAGAAGGAGCACCGTGCAGTACCTAGCCCTGAGCGCTGGCATGGCCAGGTGACTGCCTCGCCTGGATAACTGAGTGTGGCTTCCAGTGCTTTCATAAAGATTCCCATATCCCTCCTGTGCGGGTGTTGCCGGGCACGTCTTCTCTGCTGGCTGTGAGCTTCATCCTCATTTTACATACTTTTTTTTTTTAGTTCTTTGCACCTCTATTTTCTTTCTTACTGTGAATGAATATCAGGCTTGGTGATCTTTTCCTTCCCTAAAAATAACCTTGGCAGCAACGACCTGATATATGTGCCTTTGCACCAAGTGGTTTCTGCATTTTTGAGGACAGTGCACAGCTGAGAGCCCAGATAGTGCAGCAACATATTGCAGGATCCAGCCAACAAGCATTCACCAGTGTCCTGCCAAAAAGCAGCTTGGTGAACATCTGGTAGCCCAAGAGCAAAAGATTTTGGACGTGGATGTTCTCGTATGTACAAATGCAAGTGCTGTTTTCCAGTGTAAATGGAGTAAACAGCAAACAAATCACCCTCTCACAGGGAGGAGAGCTCTGGCAGCTCCCCGTGGTGTACAGGAACCACTCCTGCATGCTGAGCAGAGAAGATTTCAGTCCTACTACCCACCTTGCCAAGCGGTAACACAGGCAAGGCTTGTCCTTCCTTACAGGTCACTGTCCCCCCACCCCGTTGCAGGCGCCTGTTGTGCAGGCATCAGCATCTCAGCTGGTTGTCTGGACCCCACCAACCACACTGGGGAACTGGCACTGCCAGAAGGCATTTTGTCTCACCCTGACGCTTACCCTGGTCAGATGAACGGTGCTCACAGCCCTCACTGCAAGAAAAGCCTCTGAGCTTTTCATTCCATGCGCATTACAATCTCTTCATTACATGCGCACTGCTCCCTGTAAAACCGATAATCGCTTTGACACTACAGTAACACTGACAAAGTTATCTGAAATTATCTAACAGCTGACATGTGGAAAGCAGCCCAGAAAAAGCAGATCACTTTGCCTTAAATACGGAGCAATAACCCAATGTGAGCTGCCTGAGCATCTTGCCTCCAGGCTGCCAGTGAACGCGTCTTTATATCGCCACTCCACAAAATCCCACAGGACTCCCAAGCTCACCGGATACTTCTGATTCTTTTTTTTTTTTTTTTTTGTTGATCCACTCTCTCAAAGGAGATGATGCAAGCATACTATTAAGAGCGAATCCCAGTGTCAAGTGGGAGGCTACTGTGGAATTGCCTTGGGTTAGCACCAGGAGCTAAATAGGACTAGAAACTAGGTACGAAGTCAAAGCAGGACTTGAATATGGTGTTGGCTTCTGGCTTCAACAAGGAGACATCAGACAGGAGGAAACTTTCCTGGAGACCCTCTAGGGGTAAGAAGGACAGATGTGAACCTACCAAGATGAGAGAGTGATGGTGGCAAGATCTCCCTTTCCTGGCAGCTGGGGCCTCAGGCACCATTGTCAGGAGATGAAGCTCCTGGAAACGCTAATCTACCCATTAAAATATTCAGGTTTGGCATTTTTCAGCAATGGGATCATTTGTTGCCTTTGTATTTCAAAGCACCACCCCAAAGCTGTACATCCCCCACCCTGTGAAAGTGTGCTTGTGTTCCTGGTTTGGGTACAGACCTCCTTGGCTTTCCCACCGCTTTCTCCAGGCAGCTTACCTGCAGCGTTATCATTGACTGGAGGGCACTGCTGACCCCTTCCCACCACAACAACCACCCTGTCCATACTGTGCAATGATCCAGATGTCACAGACAGCTTTATTTAGAGAGAAGGGAATCCTAACGTAGGAGCCTAAGCGGTTGGTGCCGAGTATCTGGTATTATGTGCCGGTGATGGCTTGCATGCACACATCTCACAGGTCACAAGGAGCTACATGAGTCAGCCAGTCACCCTTGCACATACCTGACCAGCAACAATCCACTGCTGTCATTTCTTACTTAGAAAGGGCATCTCTTAGAAGACCCAGACCTTTGCCACTGGAAGAGACAGCATGGTGGAATGGATGGACATTGGTCATGAGGGCAACTCCCATGTTCTTAATGAAAATGAAAACAACATTTTTTGTGGAGCCTGCAGAAAAATAGGGGTTTTACCTCACCAGAGTGATGGTGGATGAGCACCAGTCCACAAGACATGGTGCAGCCCTGCTTTATGAAGTGAGTGCTCTGAGAGCAGCGCTTAGATGAAGTGCAGTTGTATCTCTCCTCCTTTGGCTTCCACTGCCTCTCCTATGTGGACTGTGAAAACCTACTTCTGTTTTATCTGAAGAAGGATGAGCTGAGTTAAAATTGAAGAATTCTACTGAAATGGTGCCAAAAATACACTAATTTGCCATTTTGTCTTCAGCCTAACAACTGCTTCGCTTCAGCAGAAGTGCATGTTCTCTTCCCGGGGCTGCCCCTCCTCCTTCCCCGCTCACGGAGAGATAGCAGAGCCTGGAGGTTCCTATGGGTGGCCATGATAGTCAAGGCTGCTCAGGAAGATAGGGAACTCCAAGAAATGCCAGGCCAGGTCAGAGATCTCCTCTCCATCCATTACTACTCTTCAGTTTGCACTAAAAATAGAGCAAAGGTCTGTTAACATGCTTGACTTTTGTAGCTTGAGTTTCATAACTTGAGTATGGGTCGTCTGACCTTCACCTCATTCTGTTGTCTACCTTTTTCAGATATAGTGCAGTGATTTTGTAAAACATTTTTGCCTGCTTATTGGGATAGTGGACCTTAATATTACTATAGTGCAATCCTATTAGCAACGATCTCCCTGTGATAGGTCACTCCAAATAATTGCATCAGCCAGGATTTCTGATATTTTTGAAAGGGTTTACATTTATATGGGAATTTTTGAATTTGCTGGCATAGGATTATTGTAGGTTTTTCCTTCCTTACAAAAAGAAGGTTAATGCTTAAAACTGAATTCTACCCATTTCCTTCTACAAGGACAGTGACCATTTCCACCCATCTGAGCACCTTCCCATAGAATAATAGAATCATTTATAATTATAGAATAATTTGGACTGGAAGGAACCTTCCAATCCAGTCCATCTAGTCCAATCAATTCCATCTAGTCCAACCCGCTGCCATGAGCAGGG
>NW_010553833.1:0-62762 GCF_000687285.1 Phaethon lepturus | reverse complement strand
TCCCCGCCATATCCAATAGGGGATGGAGATCATCAGAGTACACACCAGCCTGCCTGAAAGAGAATACATTTGAGTAAATCAAACATTTTAATACATAATAAAATAAAGGAGAGCTGTATCTCTAAAGTGCTCTTTAAGATAAGATAGCAGAAGTGAAAAGAATGCATTCATGTTTCATGCAACGTCTGTAAGAAAGGAAAAGGTTTTCCTACAAAAATTATGCCATCAAACAAAGTCTGAATTCTCTTTTTTTTCCCTCTCTAAAGATGGTATCCAATTTATAGGTGGAAAACCCCTTCAGTATCAACATCAGGATGCTGGGAGTTCAGAGCAGACAGACACTAGGATCTTCTGAGATTAAAACCAAGTAAAATTCACAACTGCACAATTTGGATAATAATTAATCACTTTTGCTGTGACAAATTACACCTTTATTTGATTTTGTGTATTTTGAAAAATGCTCTAACTGTAGCTCCATGAGTTCACAGTCTCTACAGATTACTATTATTAAATAAGACTCCATTATTCATAACGGTAATTGTATGTTGCAATAGTACCTGCAGTATTAAAGTGTTTTCCAGTCCAGGAAAAAGATATGCCACTTCTCCAAAAAGCTTACTAAATAACAACATAGGCAGGCAGAAGGCGGGGTGGGGGGGGTGAAGGAAAAGAGTAAGTGCAAGAAATGTGGTGACAATTGCTCCCCCAGGCCTTTCCAGGGCTTTGTCCTACAGTATTCTATCTGGGAAGGAAAAAAGAAAAAAAAAAAAAAAAGTCAAATGGCTCCCTTTTCACAACTTAGCTGAGGTCACTGCCACTGAAACATACTAAAGAATCATTGCTGACAGGAATTATATTCTTGTGGCTGATGTGTATTGTCAGGATTATTGTTTCAATAAAAATGGGAATAAGAACTGGAGATTTCATTTTCTGTGAAGAAGAAATTATGTTAGTTATACATATTGTGATAAAGGGATGAATGTACTGTCATGATATTTGATGGATGAAGAAACACAGGAAAGCACTTGTGGATCATTTTGCTGGCTGATAAATATTTATATGGCAAGAGTAGAACAGTAAGTTGAATTTTAATTCCCTTTTTTTGTATATTACAACATAGAGAAGGTTTGATATCTAACACATGCCACCTATTAAGCTAAGTATGTAAGAACCATGATAAAGTGATTCAGTTCATCAGTAGGCACTGCATTACATCCTACTAGCTGCTACAGAGGGGAATAAGCTATTTTGCTTCTTTTAGACTGAGCTGTCACATCAGTTCTCTCTGCTGTCTTATCAACAAGGAGGAGCTGTAAAATTCTCTGGTTTTCAAGGTGAACTTTCCCTCCTATCACCCCAAAGAAGGAAATCTGATTCACTGAGATTGAAACATTTGATATTAATTATAATCAATCTGATTATACTTTTTCCAATCCAGTTCATTTTAAACAAACTTAACAATTTCAATCTTCATTTTTTTCACACATATTTTTGGAAGTGAGTAAAGTTTTTCAATAGTTACAGTATTTCTCTTCTGCCATTTCTTGGCTTTAAGGACAGTCACGAGTAAATCACAACAGACTGCACAGGTATATATCTCTATTTCTAGATGTTAATTTTTCCTTACATTAGCTTTTTCTGTAATATTTAAATTTACACTTCTGCTTCCCCTCCCCCCCCTTTATTACATGCACAGTAGTCTAGAAAACCAAATACAGCATAAAGCCCTTTAAATAAGCCATCACAGAATAGCTTGTGGTGGAAGTCTTTAAGTGAGAAGCAGAAAAAACAGATTCTCAGATCTGTTTTCCTGGTTTGAAACAGGACTTTTTCTCTACACTCTGCTGTGATTCTCCATTGTAAGTAAGTTTCTTTGCACAAAATAATTAAATAGTTATTGATCCAAAAAAGAATAAATCCAGAGGTGGAGCATGGTACTTGAGACATTTGAACCCTGAAAAATACCGGTTTATTTTCTCCAGGTGAAGTTTTCAGTTTCAAATGGATGCATTAAACTTCATTAAATAATTTTCAAAGTAGATTTAACAATAGTTGTAAATCTCATACTATGGTTCCTCCTGTCTGGCACTGCAGGATCAACACATATACTTGCTGTCTTAGTCACTGAACATGGTTGTGGGCATGCAGTTAGCTGTACTATCATTGGTTTTACTGTGTAAGTCCAGCTCAAGAACTATGGTTACTTAGTTGTTAATGAGTACATCTACATATTGGTCAAATAAGAAATTTATAAGTTTTTTGGGGGGTTTTTTGTGGTTTTGGGTTTTTTTTTTTAATTCCATTTAAGTCACCTGTGAATAAAATTCCTTGGTATTTGTGGCTAATACTTTTTCTTTTCATTGACGTTGCCACTTTAGTTTGTGTAATACTATTTGCTTGGGAGTATATGAAGGACCAGATAAGATTTTTTTTTTTCTATAGAGAAACCATCATGAAAAATTGAACAAAGCTTTAATTTGTGTACCCATCATTTGTCAACCTCTCCATGATTGTCATATTTAGCAATGAATATGTTTCTGGTTACATAGGAATGCAAGTTTTTACTACAGTTCTCTGTTGACTGCTTCAGACCTAAAGGATACCAGTATACATATTTAGTCAATCTGAAAAAAAAAAAAGTTTCTTTAAATTAAATACTTGGAAACCATCCAAATAATCCCCTTTAAATTATACTTAAATCTTAATTTACAAGGTGCAAATGAAAGGTACTATAATGGAAAGAATATTCTGCGTGTTTTCATTGTTGAATCTAATTTAATGTTGCATTATTGTATCATTTTATAATCTCACAAGTGCATGCCATGTTTCAGCAGGGGGAAGGAGAATAATCACACTGTAAATGGAGCTTTAGAGGGGAACCGTGACTGAACAGCAGAAGGTTGCTCCTGCCATTTGTGTGTTCTGCAGAAGGGTTGATCAGCTTTAAATGTAAATTAAGGGTATTGAGAAAGAACTGGTCTGCAGTCTTATGAGACATAGTGGTGAATGAACTCAAACAACTGACAGCTGGTGCTAGGAGGTCTTTGTGTTGCCCGCTTTGAAAGACGTGTACGCATGAAGGGCAGAATAACCTAGGTAAAGCTAAATCATGGTTGTACAGAAAACTGTAACACTAGAGAGAGGAAGAATTTCTACTGATCTTTAGAAAAACACACGTAAAACAAGTCTCCCTAGACAGCAGTACCATTTTATATTAGCAGCTGGCAGGGAGTGAGGTACTATGAATAGCGTGAGTAACATGCCCCACCACATATGTTGGAAAGGAAAGAAAAGAAAAGCAAGCAGACTACAGTATTTGGCTGTAGCCAGGAGCTGTCAGAGGAGAGATTAAGGCCTGGTTAATCTAGCCAAAGGAAACACATAGAAAAAGTGTTCTCCACTGGGTATTCACAACCTAGAATCCTGTCGTAAATGTAAGTGCTTGTTGCAAAAGAAAGCATCTTTCTTCCTGAAAAATAGTTTGTTTTGAAGGATTTGATATCAAAATCTCTTTATAGTTGATTCAGTTTACAACAAAGAAGTTTAGCTGGTAGAGAATCTCATTCCTTAGAAATAAAAAACCATAAGAAATATAGATTTAACTCAGAACATAAAATGAAAAATTATCAAAAAAAATTCACTTGAAATCAAAGTCTATTGCAAATTCAGCAGGCAGTCACAGTCCCCAAACAGATGAGACTGTGACTGGAACAAGAAAATCAGATTCTAATTAGAGACAAACAACTAAACTACAACAATTCAAATGAAGCTTGAGAGCTGCAAACATTTTACTTACAAGAAAACTTGAGTACCAGAGCAAATAGTGATCTGAAGATGTTTAGGTCATCCATGTATAATGCACAGCTGCTCTATAATCAGCATCCGGGGCACCAGAGCTGCCTCAAAAATGTGTTTTATTAGTTAAGCCACAGCACTGTGGAGGTCAGGAATAAATTCTTTCCAGAAAAATGGATTCACTGTCTCATAATACCATCGCTGATGATAATTCGAGGAACATTTCTGAGAGTGCAAAGATATCAACTTTGCTTTATTATCTACATTATGTGTTTGATAATTTGATTATAGATTTTTCTAAACTGAGTGCTACCCAGATGTAAATGTTGTTAATTTTGAAAATTTGTTGTTTTGTTGTTTTGGGTTTGGTGTTGTGGGTTGTTTTAATGTTCTAGGTAGTATTAGGTAGAGTGTGAGAATACTAGTGAAATTTTTCTTAAGCAAGTGGTAGGCCTTAGTTCACTAAATAAAAGGATTTATGGTTCTACTGGATGAATTAGAAAGATGGTCTTTAAAATTTATTGTCATTAAGAAAACACTTGCATACTAATGTTTCTCTTCTTCCACCTACATCCTCCTCACTGTTGTGTCGTTCAGTTCAAAATACCTTTGCACCTGATGATTCAAGGTTATCTGTGAATTAATCCTTAAGATTTGTACATTATTTCTTTAAAGATATGTCCTAAATGAGGCAGAAAACTGTTTAAAAATTAAGATTTTGTAATTAAGGCAGCATAATTTGTGTTGCTCTAGAGAAAAGGATCCTGTCCATGCTTATGATTCATTTTAAAAAGGAATTCTTAGATAGTCACTTAAACAGGACTTTCAGGTCAGTACTTTTGTGCTAGGCACAGATAATGCAACCAGGCATCCAGAAGATGTGATCCTGGCGGCCTGATGTGCAAAACTGAAGAGCACTTAGAGATAAACTTTAGCTAAATGTACTCTGAGAATATATCTGTGAGCTTTATACCCTGATGAATTAGGCTTAATTTTTTTATCTCAAGCTAAGCATCTGCTGAAATATGGCTTAATCAATGTGATTTAAGGTGTACTTGAGGGACTCCCTGAAGATTATTTTTAATTCTTAATTTCTATTTTAATCCCTTTTCATTTATCATTCGGTGGCAGAGCACCTCTGCCTGAAGAATGAAAAGGACTAGCCATCAAATAGCAGTTCCTTCATTGGATTAGTTTATATTCATACATATATATACAATTTTAATTACATATAATGGAATTTATATATTTGCAATATATGAACCAGCTGGTAGTTGCTCTTAAAAGCATAATGAATTATACAGGAGCTTAAAAGACATGAAAGTCCTTTGCAATTGTATTAATATACAAGTTTCCAAGCACGTCTGGTCTAGTGCAGGAAGAAAGCAAACAAACACCAAAAAGAAAAAAAAAAAAAAAAACAGGCCACTTATCTCTAGAGAACAGATTACGCTAAGACACTGTTTTTCTATAAAAAACTGCTTCTTCAAGGGGAAACAAAATGAATGTTAACCTTGCAACAACTACATGGGGCCACACATGAAAGTAAAATAAATGGGGCCCATGGAGCCTTCTCGGACTTTCTTGCTTGGTTCCAAGGAAAATAAACAGCAGCAAAAAGGGAGTGGAATTACTGAGTTTTAAGATAAGTGAATCCTCTTTCTCATAATATTTTCATACCTTAGGTGTCTGGGGTTTTTTACTAGCTCAGAAAAAGAGAAGCATTAGAGAGAGCAATGACAACTTGCTGAAGTTGAACCGAAGAAGACAAGAGGGAGCTAATTGTCAGAGTAAAGATGAGAGAAAAATAGACCAGAAGTCTAAAGGCAAGCCTACGAATGACAATAATTCAGAAGAAATGGGGCAGTAAAGAGAAATTTGAAAGACAGCAGTTCTATATTCAGATTTAGAAAAACTGAATCTCAGGTACCAGCAGAATTCAAGAGGTGATACCTCAGATTCAAAAGGACTACAGTTCCAGCAAAGATTTGGAACTCTACATAGGATTTCTCAGTTGAAATTCTAGAAATCTGGAAGGCCCAAAATAGAGTGGAGGAGGAGGAGAAGGAAGATATGAAGAATGAAAAGCAAGTTACAATGCTGAAACCGTACTAAACCACTGGGGAAGGAAAAATCGACTATAGTACAGAGGGGGAAACACACAAATGCATTTTTTTTTTTTCATTCTAGTGATAAAACAAGCAAAAGGCCTTTGAGATTAATGTGAGAGCTCTTCAAAATAAGACTAATTCAAGCTCTTTTCATTTATCGTTCTTGCTGCTTTTTTCTTATGGAAAACTTCATAGATTTTTTTTTTTTCCCCAGAAGGTTATAATCAAGGACAGAATAGACATATGGTAGATAACATAAGCAAATTAAAGCTGATCAAAGTTATATATAACTTCACACAGCATTAATCCCCAGCATAAAACATCTGTAATGTACTGTGAGCTAAATTATGAATATTCAGTTCCATCTTGCTCTAACTTTATTAATAGTATCAATATTTACTATGCCATATGTGAAGTTAATTAGAATAATAGCATTGCATTAATATACATGAGTTGTCTTAATTTGCATGGATCAAAAATGCTTTATAAAGCTTAATAGCGAGAACACGTAGATCAAATTTTGTTTCAATTATTCAAGTCAATAGTACATTGGTTGGACTTGCTTGAGTTTCAAGGTATGACAGAGAATATACCTTGTCATGTTACACATGGGAATCACTTTGTTCACAAATGAAGTGCAACCATCCCTAGAGTGAACATCTGCTGTTTTTAATAGCATACTGCAGCATTACGCAAGATCGGAATCAAACTGTAGACTAACTATTGAATGACCAGGCTGTTTCCAACACAAAGCTTATCCATCACATGATATTTCTCCCAAGCTAATGCCTTCTTGATAACTGGTTGGCATCAAAATGATACACAGCAGTTTTTAAAACACTAGAGTTCTCCTGGTGTAAGTAGAGCTAAAGTATTGTGACACCCACTCACAGAATGCATTTTAGGTAACCTGTGTGACTTGAATTTCAGAATTTTCAAAATCACAATTCTGGAGGGGATAACAACTATGTGTAAATAATGTTCCAGGAAGAAATAACAAATAAGAGAAACACTAGTGAAAAAAAAAATGTTCACTATGTGCAACTTAACCCTACTTTAAAAGATGAGTTGTACCATTCGATTCGACTCCAAAATATGGAAAAACACAAATATAAAAAATTGTGAAATAATAAAGAAACAGTGTTGGCTTGTGTTTACTTGCCCATTGGTGTTACAAATACTGAAGATAATGCAGAGCCTGTCACTATCCACATTCATCTTCATGCCAGCCTTCTTTGTGATGTAATTTCTTTAGACAGTGAAATCCTCTCAGCATTGGTGGGCAAGCTTTACTCTGACTGTGATTAATACAAAGGAAGAACATCATTATCTTTTAGGATTTAAGTTCACTGCTGAAAAGCACATAACACAAATTAACCCTCTCACACATAACAGACACAGCTTTGGAATTTTCCCACAACCAGAGTAATGTTTCACTATTACTTTCCTTATCCCTATATGGCTGCCTTCCTCCATTCTTGGAATCAATATTAAATTTTAAGAAAATTATATGGACTGACTTACTTTTAAAAACTGGCACAACTTAAATTTCTACGCATCTTAAAATTCTTCCTGTTCTTTTATGACTTTCAGCTGTTTAACCACTCTCAACTATGTAGAAAAAGACTTGGTTATGGGCCCTAAGGGAAACATATAGCCTTTCTGCAACCTTCTATATAAATGGTGTAATATTTTTTGATTATAAGATTATTTAATATTTAATGCCTAATGAAAGGTAAAGCTGCAACAAGATAGTTGATTTCCAGGGACATGTCCTGGTTTCGCTGGGACAGAGTTAATTTTCTTCACAGAAGCTAGCGTGTTTTGGATCTGGGATGAAACAACGGTGATAAGGTGCTGATATTCTGGGTTGTTGCTGAGCAGAGCAGTCAAGGACTTCTCAGCTTTCTGTGCTCTGGCCTGCCAGCGAGCAGGCTGGGGGTGCACGGGGAGCTGGGAGGGGACACAGCCAGGACAGTTGACCCAGGCTGGCCAAAGGGATGTTCCATACCATATGACATCATGCTCAGTATATAAAGCTGGGATGAAGAAGGAGGAAGGGGTGGGGGGATGTTGGAAGTTCCAGCATTTTGTCTTCCCAAGTAACCATTACGCGTGATGCAGCCCTGCTTCCCTGGAGATGGCTGAACCCCTGCCTGCCCATGGGGAGTGGTGAATTAATTCCTTGTTTTGCTCTGCTTGTGTGCGCGGCTTTTGCTTTGCTTAGACAGTTTAAACTGTCTATCTCAACCCATGATTTTTCTCACTTTTATTCTTCTGATTCTCTCCCCCATCCCACCGAGGGGGGAGTGAGCGAGCAGCTGCATGGGGCTTAGTTGCTGATTGGGGTTAATCGCAACAGCTGATGTCACAACTTATCAGTAAGTAAGTGCTCAGCACCACATTGAGGGGTTTTGTTTGGTTGTTTTTTGTTTGGTTTTGGTTATGGTTTTTTTGCAAGGAAAGGTTTCAAAATACAGTACTGAAGAATATTGGCACAAAAACATTCAGGAAAAAGGAGATTTAAATGTGACACCAAAATTCCTCACATGATATTCACATGATAATGGGAAAGAAGGGAACAAAATTGTGCCTGCATCTACAGAGGAGCTCCCACAGCAAGAACTCTGCTGTAATAGCTTTGGGCCTGCTTGAGCAACATGTTCAGTATCTTTCACTTGATACATTTTTAGAGGTGGTTCCACACCTTGTACAAATGGCTACAGATGTCTTGCTACAGCTTGCAACAGTTGAGCACCTGAGAATTTGGATACTGGTTAACCATCTAATTTGGGTGTGTTGGACCAAACTGAGATACTGAACATCTGTGCACACAGAGAACCGGCTATTTGCAAGGATGTATGGCATGTGTGAGCCAGATGATCCCACTACCTCCTATACAGAAATAATAAAAAAAGAGATCGAGGTTTACAAAGCTTTGAGTTCTGTAAGGCTTATGAATGCTACCAGAAATTAATGTACCACTGCTGACTGGGGAGCAGGGGTGTGTGTTTGGCGTGTCTGCAAGTACACAAAGAATCTTCCAACATCCTCTAACGTGAGTGTGTGAATATTGGCTTTTTGCTTAAAGCTCAAATTGAGACCAAGCAATATGACCCAAACCAAGATGAAGAAATTGGCTCCAAAGCATATACTAAGTTAAACAAGAGCACTGAATATGGCAATTCTTGACATCAAGTTATTTCTGAAATGTTTTGGATTCTAAAAGGGTTGCACAAACCCTTGATCCTAGAACATGTAAGTGTCCAAGTGTGGAAGTTTCAGCTCACCTTGGCAGAGTTTTCTTTGTCAAAACAAGTGTAGTCCGCACCATCCTTTAGATACTCAAGAAGGGCGAGGAGCGAGGAAATAGCTGGGAGTGCAGCACAGTCCGTACGTCCAGTGTCCGTACAGACTGCAAGTCAACACAAATCTAACCTTACAGACAGGTGTTTATACTCACACCTGGCTACATGATTGTATTTCTGTTAGCTACTAGCACTTTTATGAGAGGGAACATGCACCAAAGATCTGTTGAGAAGTTAACAAAAGGGAACTTATAGATTGTACAAAGGTGTTACCTATGACACAGTATATAGGGTGAGCCGAGGGAGACTGATGAATTATTTAAATTTCTTTTTCCCTCCAGCCTGCTAGATTTCTTTCTTTCTGGACAAGCCCAACATAGCTGAACACAGGCAAAAGGGGAACATTCTCCTTTCATTAAAGGAATTTTTCGTGGGAAAAGGTGTCTGATTCCAAATACCTTTTTACACTTGATGAGTTCACATGTAGTTAGACAGTACATTTGGGAGATACTGGTTGCTTAAACCACTGTATGGTCTGTTTTTAACATTTAAGCAAACACAGCATGTCTTATGGTAATCACAGAGTCACTAAGGTTGGAAAGGACCTTCAAGATCATCAAGTCCAACCATTAATCCAGCGCCACCATGGCCCCTAAACCATGTCCTGAAGTGCCACATCCACACGTTCTTTGAACACTTCCAGAGATGGCAACTCCACCACCTCCCTGGGCAGCCTGTTCCAATGAAAGAGTACTAAATTATGGATGTACATTTTCATTCTAATGAAAACAGTGTACGCTGTAGCAAGAAACAGCACTGATAGTAAATGAAATAGCAAAAGTAATAAGCTGGTAGAAATTACCTGAGCGTGCTGTTAAAAACATGCAGCTTATAGTGTGGTTGCAGTTATCATCATAACCATATGCCTCCAACAATGGACCAGAAAAGCATAGAGACACTGTTGGGGGAAAAACAAACAGGACTACTAATCTTATCTTTAACAAATCAGTTTTTAAAAGTAATTTGAGAGTGCAAATAACGAGAGATAACCAAAGGGCAGAGGATGCAAATCTTAGAGAAAGCTGTGAGAGACTGAACAAGTTGCTGAGAACCCTCCTCCCCCGAGACTCTGAGGAATACACAGCAAGCAGTAATAATTAAATTACTCACAGACACTTATAAGGAGGAGCCTTTCAAGTGTTTTTGCAACAGCACAGTCAAAATTAAAAACCTGTTTCTTTTCTGCTATGGGCATGAATGAAGACTGAGCATCTGTACACTCAAATTCAGAAAGTAACTGTCACCCTAATGGTTATAAACCATGCTGAGCAACCCCTTTCCTATCTTAAGACTCTTATCCACTATCAACAAAGAACATTGTGACTGACAGCGTAGAAGTCCTATCCCTTCCACCCTCATCTCCTTGCCCATTATCTCTCAAATCCTGCACTCTGAATAATTACTTTTTTCTTTATCTGTTCATTATAACAGGTTCCTTACCTGTTCATTATCAGCATTCAGGAGCTCTTGAAAATAAATCACTTTTGTCCTGAATATACTCCGAAATAAAGGTCAAATGCTTGACCCTTTTTTAAGTCATTGCAGAGAGATGGGGGATTTTGTGGATTTTTTTAGTCCAGTCCAGTACTAAAATCACATTTAACATACTTCCTCCAATCTGCTTGTGTTCCAAAAAAACCCTAAGTAAAAATACCAAAAAGGCATTTTTACCCAAATATAAAAGACACAAGGCACAAAGACACCCAGGACACAAAACTTACTTTGCATGTAACTTGTTTTTTAACCTGCTTCACTCACGATCAGCTGTGCCTTAGAAAACTCTCTTTATTTCCAATAATTGCCTGAGAACATCAGACTGCTGCGGCGTGGATAAAGGTCTTTAACAGCCATTAGTCCATCATCTCTTTCTCCTCCTGCATCTATGCTATAGAAATTTCAAGAATCCCAAAGATAGCCTTAACTTTCTTGTGGTTAAACACAGTGGCATAAAAGTTTCACATCTTAGAAGCATTTATGTGCATTATTGTAATGCTTCTTTGTTTCAAAGCTCTGACGTAGAAACAGAGAAGCGTATATTTATTGCATCAAAGGAAGCAACTCCAAGATCCTGCTCTAGTTCCCATTGTGTGGCAGAGCAGTGGATGCCTATTGCCTGTCTAACCTGCTACCAAAGAGAAAGCGAGACAAAACAGTCCATAGGGTAATGGCCTGCAGGGCCATGCATGTAACATAACCCCCTCATGAAAGTTTTGAAATACTTGACTGTGGATGGTAAACAAGAAAAATCTGTATTTCTAAATGAGAACTCTGTCCCTGACGCCCCAACAGTGGCCTATCCTTTCACCTGGTTTGGCTTCTGTCTCTGCGGTAATATCCTTACCCCCTCCTGAGTAAGACTTTTGGATCAGAGTACACCGTTCTGGGCAGATGCTCACCATCTTTCCTTCCCCTTTCACTAGCGGTGTCCCTCCTTGCCCCTCAGACCTATTCCAGTGCTCTCCTAGGTAATTTAGTTTCTCTTCCGTGCCTGTCAAAGGCATCCCAGTGTTTTCAGTTGTCAGCTGTGCATCGCTTTCAGAGTACATTGTGAAAGTGCCACAGTTCCGTCCGGCATTCACCATGGATGGCCACAAAATCACACCGAGCCAAGTGACCTCTGTCTGAGGTCAGTGTCAGGTACCTGAGGGAGGTATAAGAGGAAGACAAGCTTGTAGTGATACGGTTCCTGCCATACTCCTTCCAGCAATCTGCAGTTCATGAACTTCCTGATTTTCTTTCTTTTAGTTTGGTTAACCACATTTGAAAAACTAGTACCTATGAATCTCTGTGGAATCCTCTGAAATGTGGCAATTATTGTGGAATATCGATGACAGCAAATAATTAACTCAGTTACTGCTAAGCACAGCAAGTCGTGCTTTTTTCTCCACTCTCTCAGTTGTGAATGCAGCCCATTTGTGAGTTACCTGAGGCTATGGCTGCCACATTTTGTCTTTGCTGATATGTTCAATAGCTTGGGAAGTACTGTGCTAAACAGATAAAATGTTTTGAAGCAAGTGGTTTGGAAAAAGAACACCCCACAACACAGTTATATAACTGAGGGGGTTGGGAAATAAAATAACATCCCCAAAATCCTGAAAATTTAGAGTTTGCTTAGATTGGCCACTTCCATGCTAAACTATCAACACAATAAAATCGTTTCAAACATCATCTAATAAATAAGAGTAAAGAGATACATACATTATTTCAAAAGGTCAGTGATATTGGCTTTAAACGTTTAAAAAGCATGAGCCCAAGGCAAGCTGAAAAAAGAACCACTTAACAGTTTTTCAGAAGAATATGAAAAGTAGAGGTGATTGGAAAACATCTCATTTTCAGCAGTCCCACCTGTCTGACTTTTAATCTACCACAACGTAGGTATTGCAGGCGTAAAAAAACCTCTGTACTAAAACAGTCACATTGCATTGCTTACCTCTCGGCATCAGGGCTTAAGGATGTTCCCACAGTATTCATTTTTGTGCTGCTTAAATTAATGGTTTGCTTGCTTGGAAAACAAAGCATAGAACCACATGATTCACAGTCAAGGTTTACAAATGTGGTAGGTTAAAAATTTCTGAGGATCTGACACTGAGTATTTCAGCAAAGCTGAACACTGGCTACAATTGCCTGTGTCCTGGGTTTCTACCCTCAATGTGTTTGCTTGTCCAGTACTCATATAAATGCCTGGTATCTGCAGCGTCCTGTATGAAGGTTCAAAAGTTCTTGTGCTGGTGTTAGACCTGCCGCCTGCTACCCTAACTTGATACTCTAGTTTTTGTGTTGGAAGAGACAATGACTATCAATACCTACGCCCTCTTTGCACTCCAGCCAGGATTTCATAGACCACTTCCATATCTTCTCCCAGCTTCCTTGTCCTTCTTTACATGGAAGCTGTTCTATAGCTTTGAACATTCTTTCTGTTCTTCTCTAAGCTGTAGGCACACACACAGACACGACCGCAGAGCCCATACTACTCCCATTCTGTACCAAAACCTCCACTGCTGTCAGTTTGATTCTTCACATATCTAACCTCTGGCAAAAATAAGATTTTAAAGACATGTATGCATCTGTTTATCTGCCTTGACTGATAAACGTGGGGTGTAAAATATCACCAGGTTTAATTCCACTGACTCTAATGGTTCTGTGCTGTGCACACAACTTGACCTCATATACATTACAAATATTCAAATGCATTATTTTTGTAAGGTTATGAACATTTTGAATATTCTTAAGAACTCACAGAGAAATAAAGGCGAATAGCAAGACAGGCGAGAGAGTGAGGGAACATCCAATTAAGAATGTCAGAAGGATTTAAATGCTCCGTTTTCAGCTGCTAGAACTACTTACGTGTTTGGAAACTCTGGCTGAAAACTTGTCTACCATGCTTTAAAACCCGTCATTAAATGTCACCGCTCTCTGACTTCAGTCAGAATACAACAAGTTTTCATTTGTGTTTAATGGAAATATATGTAAAGCTATTTTTAAGACACGTTTTCCAGAAAGTATCTTAACATAAGAAGCATAAATTAACAATTAAAGACAACTCTATATTTTCTTTGCCTCAGATAATTTTAGTTATTTTCCAGCTTTTTTAATTGTACAGTTTTAAATTATGAACTTATTTTTAAAACACAGCTGACACTGTCCCATGTTGAATAATGAGACACAGGATCATTTTAAACTGAATCACAAAAGAATTTGACTGACTGTTATATGGACTCAATATATTCTGATGTGTATGATATATAGCGATATTTCTTTAAATACTTTATGTTTACAAAACAACAGAAAATGAAACAGTTATATCAGCCCAACAATCTATGATCTATACAGAGAATAAAACAGTGTGTACATTAGTAATTCATTGAGATATTATGAGATTTTTGTGATTTTTCTTACTTACCAGTACACCAGGGGCTGGATTTATAACCTCTTGCAAGGTTAAAACCTTCAAATGAAAATCCGTAGATACAGTGTAGCATCTAGGAAATGAAATATTTTAATAAGGGTATTGCTTATGGGAAAATGTTTCCTGCTTAATAAAGACATTTCCTACAAAAGGTGAGAAGTTTTTTTGCTTGTTTTTATTAGATGGTTACTATATGAACTAGCCCTTTGCTCTTCTACTGTGACAACATATTTTAGACAAAAATTATCAGAACAGATCCTTGACATATAATACACTCTTACAGGATTTTAGACCTTCCAGTTTGCAAAAGATGACAAAAATCACGTGGCACATCTTTCATAACCTGGTTATACTAATAAGTCTTAAGTATAAATACATATTTTCTGTGAAAGAGTATCTAAAATAATTACAGTAGCTACAACTCTTGATTACATGTGTCTACTTACTTATCTCTGTGATTATGAACACTGAATACTAATGTAGACTAGCCTGAAGATGCTGGTCATTTCATCAACTCAAAGCAATTGGCATTATTTGTTGGGTGATTATAATCTGTCTGCATTTTACACCTCTGCAACCACATTTTAAACTAACATCTGCTCGCTCCAATGTCTTTACCATATGGTAACTTTTGTTGGCTAAATTTTGCCAGTGCTGCATTTTAGTTGCATTTACTTATGGTGCTGTTCCACATCTTCCTCCAAAATTTTAGGAGTTGAACAATTCATTGATGATCAATAAGCTGAATCTCTTACTCCAACAAAAAGTCTTTGGCTTCATGGATAGTCATCTAGAGAGGTAGAGAGACTTTGAAGGCATATCTTCTCTTCTGGCATTTCTCCTTGGGTGATCTTGCAATGCCTTGTGCCTTGTTCCCACTTGTAAAGTGTGGATAATGATTCTTTCCTACGGTGTGAAGCTCTTTGAGATATGCATATGAATAATACATTTAAAGAGAGTTATCTCACTTTCAGATAACTGTTCTGTTCAAAATAAATAACTTTGCTCTTCTATCTGTAAAGGAATTTAAGATTCAAGGGTCAATGGCAGTGAAATGAGGTAGCTTCTTTTCTTAGAATATAAAATTCCTCCACTCAATTAACAACAAACAAACAAAAGTTTAGGCAAGCAGAATTTAATACCCAGCCTGGAATTTTGCCAGGACTGAGACTGATATGTCTCTATCTAAATTCTTTTTTTCTAGCACCAAATAACCTGGATCTTTAGTAGAAGACAGCAATTCTGGCTGCAGAGCAGTGACAATGATTCGGAGCTAAATGAGGAATAAGAGTTTATGTGCTGCTACTATATCACCCTGTAAGATAGCAGATCCTTCACCCCAGTATTACCTGGTTTTATCCTATTTTATTTGTTTATACAGGAAAGGTTACTAATCCAAAAGCTTTCAGATAAAAATTGGATGCCAAAGTAAGACTCTGCAAACTGTAAAGGCATTAGGTCCATCAGGACTCCAACAGACATGTTTGTGACTGACAAGCTGGGCTTACGAAGTTTGTATATTTGGGTTTGGCTAATGAATAGTTAAGGAAAGGTCTTTGGCTGAATGATTCTAGAAGTTTTGCATAACAATATGATGGAAGCAGAGCGACTGATTTTTAGAAGACAGTTTTTCATTTTGCCCTTTGATTTAACACCAAAAAAATGAAGTAAAGAGTAATAGGAATACTCTTTTTCTGAATTCATCTGTGTGTACAGTAATTGCTGACCTAAAAAAACCTACACCAACGTATGCTGTAGGAAAAGCTGCAAGCAGCCTCAGCATCACTATGCAAATTTCAATAAAACATCTGGTAAGTAAGAGTCAATTATGGAACTGACATGATTGACATATTATTATTATTTTCATAACAACAAATTTCTGTCAAAATGAAAGTCCAACAGCTTCTATGCTTTCATTGTCACAAGACTACCAATGCCAGGTTTTTTAGGTTTTTATTTGCTTCCTAACCAATAACTGTGGTATGTGCTAACAATGCAGAATGGAAAGCACTTCATTGCTATTTCTGGAGATAGCAGAGCGGCACGCTAATGAGAAGCTGTAGGTATTTGAAGCATCAGCTTATTTAACTGTAGAGTATTTTCCTCAGGGTAATAACGGGAAAATAATTTTTGCAAAAATATACGGGACTCTTAACTGTCAGGTTTTCTGCAACTTCAGGGTTTGGTTTGTTGTTCTAAATAAAGTACGAGAGACTTTGGGTTGGCTCTATATAGTTCTGCAGCAATGGATTCTTCTGAGTGCATACAACTCTAGTACTTAAACTGCTTCATGAAGAGATTCAGAGGCTGTTCTGTTATATATCTTTTGGTTCATTCTGTATTGGAGAGCCATAGCATAGTAAAGACTACAGATATTAATTCAACACAGTTATTGTGCAACAGGATGCTAGAGTTGTGAAGCATAAAATTATTCACTTCCTTACTCCTATTTTGTGTTACATTTGATGGCATTATCCATGCTAGCATAGCACGATTTTAGAGCACTCCTCAGACATCATTTCACCAACACAGTATGCTCTCTTTCCATCACCATAACCCTTAATGTTTTCAACATAACCCATTCTTGCCTTCTGCTCTGCCACAAAACAGTAGCATAGAACAAAATAGTTCCTGTTCCACCCATTTACGTAATCAGGAGCTCCTGCTGAGACATTTTACAGTGATGTAGGTGCTGAGAACTGTACTGATTTTCTTGTACTGTTATAATCTGCAGCTCCATAAAAGCTGTATGGAAGGATAGCAGGTATGTATAAATCCCATCGAGGAGGACTTTTGTTAGCTTACAAACATGTACCAAAATACCTACTATTTTTACTCTTATTTTTGAATGCAGGTTTCAAACTCCGAAAATGTACTTAACTTTCAGCTAAAAAAGAAAAAACCCCACAAAACTACATTTGAGGGGAAACTTTAAAAAGTCAGTAATTTAAAAAGAATTTTACCTAAACCACATTTTCTGCCTTCAGACTTGGCTTCCAGCAAACTCTGAAGGTTGTACTTGTAGTTGGAACTATGTGTTTTTAAATACTTTGGTGATATAGGACTGTGTAAGAGGATCCACTATACTTTTTTTTTTATGACACAGGTTAACCACCAAATTCATAGTAATTTTGACTGGAAAGTAGCAGTGTGCTTTCAATCTAAGTTCAAAGTCTGGAAGATTTTCAAATTATCAGGACTTGATGAGTGATTATGGGAAACTAACTCACTAAAGGAAAGCTAGCTAACATTTGAGCACAAGCACATGGCTATATCAAAGTGGCCTAATCCAACACCTCATCTGGTCTAAGCCAGACTAGCATTGTTACTAAGATGTATTTCACTTACATCAAACGGAAGAGGGTGAAATACAGAGAAGTCATATAATTGATCCTTCTTTGATCATTACAGTTATGGCACTATTTCAGAACTGAAATAAGAAATTCTGGAAGCCAGGTGAGGAAGCTGCATTTTGTGCTTCCATCTTCCCCAAAATTATGTCCAAAAATGCTGAAAGACTAATAGGAAGTCTGGAGTAGCTCTGGGCTACTATAAGAGGGCAGGGCTGTTCCCAGCATCACTGCATGGAAAGGCTCAGGACAAATTTTACTCTGTCCTTGTGTCCCTGCCAGAGCTAATTCTGGAACTGGTAAAGTAGGAGGGAAGAGTGTCTGCAAAGTGCAGGAGACATCTCTCTCCCTTCTCCCATAGCATGAGCTCTCTCCTCGCTCTCACTGTGTACAAGAGTCCTTTCTGAAGCCTTGCTGCATGTGCTGCAGGCTCAAGCAGAAGCTCCCAGCTTGGCAAGCACCAAGTTCTAGCTCCCTGTGAGCCTCTTTAGGTACAAATTCAACTGATAACATATATAGATTAAAAACACAAATTACACAAGTCCTTCAGCAAATATTTATGATTAAGTTGAAAACAGACCGGCAACACTTTCCACATTCAGTACCTTAGAAAACACTTTTCTGTTCCATCACAGATATTTTTTCATCACTTTTCTTTCAAGGTCAAGCTAGCTCCTTGACCCTTGCCAACCTGAAGTCCTCTCTGAACTTACCCTTTGCTGCTTTCAACAAAGACAAAAGAAGAGCTCTGAGATGGGAAGATGCCAGGGAGTTGGTGGTAGCGGTGGTGAGTTGTCAGGTCTCTCTCTGTGGGCATTACTATCTAGTTTTCCACATCATACACAGTCACAGCTAGATAGCCTTTTCCTTTATCCTTTCCCTTCATCACTGACATCCATCATGTCCTTAAAAAAATACTTTCTTGAAGTCCTCCAGCCAAAATGTCAACCTTAATTTTCCATTAAAAAAAGAACCTGATTAGTTACCTACTGAAACAAAGTATTCCAAGCTACATTAGTGCCAGAAATTTAATATTATTAGTCTCTGTTCCTCTTCCCCCAACAGTTTTTACTATCTCTGTCATTTTTCATATACTTTTTTCAAAAATTTTCAAGTGCCCTATTTTTTTTTTTTAACTAGGAATAATTTCCCTGAGAAAAACAGAGTCTGGATCTTGCATAAATGCTAATTCCTTTCAGTGTGTCCTACTGCCAGTACAGGGTCATACCCTAGCAAAACAACTCAAAATTTTGAAATTAAATCTTTGGTATTAAAAAAAAAAAGAAGACTAATAACAAAATTATGGACTATCTGTAGGTGGAGAAACAAATGTCTCCATAAAATGTTTATGAAGTATTATTTTATTTTCTAGCTAGCAAAGATATTATGCTAATTAAAACTGTTGTTATTGATTTTATTACAGACAGTCTATAAATAAACTCTGCATGCAGCCCCATTTTCCAAAATTCACGATACAATAATAGGTATCTCCTCTCTCCCGCTAAAAATAGATTTTTATTACATGCAGACAAAAATCAACAGGCATTATTATGCCTTTCAAATAATTCTCAAAAAAAAGGTCAACAGTAGAACTATATGGATAAATGATCAGTTTCCCTACCATAAGAGTGGATTAGACTTATTAGGTATTCCAGCCTATGTATGTTAGTTTACTGAAAACATATCTATAGAAATTCATTTAGGTAAACAATTGTTAAAAGCAAATCAAATTATATTTATGAAAAGCATACATTAATATGTATATTAAAGCTTTCCGTTAGAACTAAGCATGGAGCTTGAATCATTCATTCATCATGACCATACCTAAGATCATTTAATACCACCCTGTCACTGGTGGTAAATGCTAGATGCCTTATCATTTCAAAACGAAGAACACTGGGTCACACTGCCATTCTTCAATACGTACAAGTGTAGAGGTTTTCTACTTCAGGGACCTAAGAATGGGAAAGTACCCTCAGATTTCAAGACAGAGTATGCTTAGTTTTCTACAGTCTTTCCCCAGTCTCCCAAAAATACAGTCTTAAACCACCGGAGGTTTTAATCATCTTAAATATTTGACCTGTTTAATATAAAAATAAGCTATGATGATGAAGTAGCCTCCTGGTGGAGCACGCCTCTTCCAGCTGCGAGAGGATTTTAACGATGTCTTAAACTTCCTCCCATATACTCCATGTGTCCTCAACAGAAATTTTCCTTCTCCCATGCTTTCAGGGAAAAGAAAACGGAGATCTTAATTTATTTTCACATCGTCATCTTTTATCGTGTTCACCCATATACTAAAGCAAAGAAGCAATTTTGCGACTGGAACTTAAATACTGGCAAGCTGTTTCTCTAGTCCATTCCAAGCTGACTCCCTTTTTTACGGCTGAGGCTAAAATTCAGTTATAATAATTTCCTTTTTAAATGATGAATCAAGTAGGTAACATAACCCACTGTTCAAGCACATGAATAAATACCTAATATCAGATCTCATACTACAACACTTTCTCCTACCTCCATCACCCTCACCCCAAGAGGACTACATGCTAACTCTAAAACCTTTGTAATGCGAAATGCTGTAACCTTTAGTCAGTTTTCATGTTGGTTTTAATGTTACCTCCCAGTAATAACTACAATTCCTGTGAAATGTTCTGTGCAAATACACTTGCCTGACTGAGAACTGTTCTGTACTACGGTGTGTAACTATCAGAGCTGGCACCCGTAACGCAGCGTGTCTGCTCCAGCAGCCCTCCAGCTGTGTTCAGACAGAGCGCGAGACCTCGGCATAGTGGCTGGCCCACAGTCACAGTGGGTTTGATGGTCCACATCAAAAAATTAAACTGTGTTTAATTTTCCCTTGCCTTTTCTGAAGCACAAACAGTACAGTAATACACAGGTAATATTTAAATCTCATTAGTGCATGTATTCAAAGAAAAGCGACAGCACTTATTTCTTCTTATTTTTCCTCTTTTGTCTTTTGAAATTGTAGATAAAGAACTGAAGATTTTTTTCCAGTGGGCTTGGATTAATTCCACTTTAATTCAGATATCTAATTGCAACAACTATTTAGGAGCTTAGCCAAGGTCCCTTCCATAGCGAACAGAGGCTGTACACTGACACCCATTTGCTGCGTCTACATGTTCACAGTGCTCCCTGGTTTGGATCTCTCTGAGGTTAGACTTAGATGTCGAACCTGTGTTTGGAACTCTTACCAGACTCTTATCTGGACTCCCTTTATTCCTGGAGAGAAACAGTGAGTTACTCATGAAATCTAAAGCCCATGCCTAAAACAATAAACTGTGCTCTGAAACTGCCTGTTTGTCTTCGCTTGTGAAAAAGGTTGATTAATATATAGAGAGAAGTTTACAGTGTAAACAAAAAAAGGATGAAAGCTGAATCCTACAGCATAATCTCTGTGCAGTTGTTCTAAACATCAAGAGCAGTACAATAACGGTAAATTATTACTTTTATTATTCAAATGTAAGAGTACACCTAAGGTACAAGGTTTCCACACAGTTTTGCCATTCTCCCTTTCAGCTAAAAAGCACAAAGCTAATGTGATTAGGAAAATGTTGTGGCTTATGAATATTACAAATCTAAAGCAAAAAAAATCTCCATTCTTATTTCTGTGACAGCTTTTACTACTGCAGGAAGAAGGAAAGAGAAAGATTGACACCGAGAAGACTGGAAACTGATTGTTATTTTTTCCATAACTAAACTTAACCTGAATTGTTTATTGCTGATACTATAGCAGAATATCACACTTCAAAGAACAAGTCCAGTGTTGGCTATTTCCATTTTCTTGATGGAAATTAAAAAAAAAAAAAAAAAAAGAAAAAGAAAAAAAAAGTATTTTTCAGAAGAAGTTTTGAAGTAAGGAGCGAAAACAAGCCTGCAGAGAAAAGCGGTCAGCTCTCTCCCATTGGAGAATCTCAGCAGCTGGAGGGCAAATGATTTATTATATTAATATAATATAATTATATTAATTAATACATTATTAATTAACCAACCTCAGCAGCACAGGTTGGTTCTCGCCTCTCTCCAAGTAAAGCAAATGAAGGCAAGAAAAGAGAGCTGCTTTTCTTTGCAAAGGAAGCGACAGGAACAGGGGTTCCTGCAGAGTGCTGGGAAAAAGAGTAACAGTTTAGGGGATCTAGTGATAAAGTAGAGTTTATGTTAAATTTTAGACACATGGAAATCTGTTTACGATATCCCTTCTGAGCAGTCAGCATAATCTCTGGATAGCGTCTCCCTGCAGGGGATAAATACGTGTAAATAGCACAGAAAGAGAGACTACATGACAGAATTACATCAACACTGACATGGTTAATTTAGTATTCACCTGTAGAATTTTTCTCACTATAGGACTCATATGTCAGCCTCTCAACCAGTTAATATCTGCTAGAACTACTGCAGTTTCTTTATCTAACATCTTTATCTAACTACTCGTTTGCAGAGGTGGAAATTTTAAGAGTATTAAAAATCTCAATGTTTTTAAATACCTGAGCTTTTCTATCAGATTTTTTTCTTGATAGGGCATATTTGTTGTCTCTGATATTTGTCTTGTAACTTATTGTTTCAAGCAATGTTGTGGGACTCCACATTACTCTGGCAAAAAACAATACCAAAAAAACCAGGCTCACCTAAACACACTAAAAGAATCTTACACATTAATGAAAACTATTACTTCTTTCCTCTCAGTGGTTAAAAGGGGTGATTTGGTATTGGAAAAGAAAATCCAGTTCTATTCTGAGGCAATGGAGTGACTTTTTCATTTCATAACTGACAGACTTACTTATCCCTACTCTTAGTTTATCCTTGCAGATTGTCAGAAAATAGTTATAAAATATAGTGTAATTGTAATAATTTAATCCTTAACTATGTGGAGTATCTGAAACCACAGTAACAACAAATTGTACTAATGATGACATCTGAATGGTAAGATCAGCACTGTATTCTGTAACAGAATATGTTACAGAAGGCGCCTGAATGACTTTACTACCTGGGTTTCTAGAAATGTATGAACTGCTGCCATAAAAAGTGCGGTATCATTCCCGTAGGAAACTTCGGCTTTATTTTGGGAGCTCCCTCCTTGTTAGAAATAAGTGTGGGAGACTGAAGTTCATTTTATATTAGCCAAACACACAATGATTATGAATAATCAACGTTGTAGCTGTGAAATAGGATAAACACGAGGGTATATTAGGCAAGTTATCTACAACTTGTTGACATGTAGAAATACAAAGCTATTTACTAAATTTCATCTGTTCCCCAGTTGGACCTTAGTTGCAATCAATCATGTTCAAGAACCAGGACCATAAATTTGGGACTGGTGCTGGAAATGCTTTTTAGCATGATTTAAGAAGTAAAAAGCCTATTTTTACAAGAAAAGACTTTTAAAAAATTACCTTGTTCTGGCTAGAACAACAGAAGTTGAAAAATAAATCGGGGATTAACACTAGGGAAAAGAAGATCTGTACAAGTTTACAAGAATAAGTGGTTATACGTATATTTGCCATATATAAATCTAGTGTGTAAAGCAGAAGTGAGACTCTGGAAAAGCCCTGTGAGCAGTGGAAAAAAGAACCTCAGAGATTTTTCAGATGGTGCTTCATCACGTCATGAAAAAGGTCATTGGACGACCCGCTCCCTAGCACAGGACACAGCTCCTTTCTGAGAACACTGACCTGGCTCTCCATGATCAACTTATTTACATTTATAAACTTTCATTTACAGAACTGCTTATATCTTTATTCATAGCTTAAAATTGTTATGCTATTGTTATTTGTATCTTAAAAGTGTTCGCATCTTTAAACATGAACGAGCCTTTACTCGCACTTACTTTTGCCTAGCGCTAGGGGTTAGAATGGCTCCCGGAGCCAGCAGAAAGGAAGGAAACCCTCTGACCTTAAAAGCAGTGGTACAGTCTGGAGGCTTGAGAGGGACTGTGAGAGGTTATCCCACCAACGGGGTGGAAAAGTGCAATGTAAGTGTATTGCCGCTCCAACACCAAGGTGGGGTTTACAATCTGTCTAACCCGGCAAAGGAAGAAGTTATCTTTAGGTGTCCTCTTTCCTCCTCCTTGGGATGGCAAAAGAAATTGCGGCCTTTGCTGCAGGCATCGTTCTGTTCACTTTTAAAACTCAAAAGGAGCTTCCCTCTTCCCTCTTAATAGCATGTTGGTTTTAGAAGGCCACCTATGTTTTGACATCTCTCTCAGCAATTCAATGTTTGTGAGATTCATACTGTTCTAACCAGGCACATACCCAGTACAGGCAATTTAATAGAAGACCTTGTTATCCAGAATTGCTAATTATACAGATTAGCAGCTTATTTTACTCTCTCACCTTACTTAAATAAGAGCATAATGAGGCTGGAGCTCTTGATGCCCAGTAACATGAGGTGGTGTTCCCCATTCTTCAACTGTTTAGCTCTTCATATGAAGGTCACACCTACAACTATAAGAGGGTAAGAAATATTTTACGGAGGCTGAGATTAAAAGCAATTTGTGCTGGAAGGTGACCTGGGATAGTCGAGATACATTGACAAAAAGGCAACCTGGTTAAATCCTTTTGTTATTGTCAAACTGATCTACAGACAAGCAATCTTGTGGGGAATAAAACAATGATTTTTACAAAATAACAATCTGGTTCTAGTTCAGAAGGGTAAAATACATTTTCTTTTGGAATCAAAAGATTGGCCTGCAAAAGAAAACTCTTATACTAATAAAGACAAACTCTTCCTTATTTTTAATTCCTCCATTTTCATTATTCTAAATACTAAAGTTTCACTAATTTCTGAACTTCCTTTTGCTTCATTTGTGAAAGGTGGTGTAAAACTGATTTATCAAGAAAGTTTTCAACCTTTAGGTCAAAAGTAGTTTGACTAGTTTAAGAAATTTACTTTCCTTGTTGGAACTTTTTTTCCCCACAAGCATATATGATAGTAAGATCTCAATTCCAACATCTAATGGTCTAAACCTAACAGCAAATCATTACCTGCTAATTTAAGTGACTTTCTTGCATTTGTCTCTTACCATTAGCATCTGTCCTGAGAAAACATAAAGTTGCATATCCAGACTTCGAGAAACTCCTCCTAGGTGACCAATGTGTCTTCAGGTTTGCCAGGCATAGAATGCTGTGCTGGAATAACAAGGGCACGGACTCTCCCAACCCCTTCTAACTCTCTGCTTTCTTCATGCAAAAGTCAATGATGTCCATTTGCTTTTCATACGCAAAGACGGCAGCCCAAGCCCTTGCATGCCTCTGGTGGGTGTTGTATTTCCCTGAGCACACCATAGCATGGCAGGCTGGAACCACCACTGGCTTTAGTTTTCCTCACGACAGAAGAAAGCATCGACCTTAGTCAGGTCCTTCCTGCTCTAACTTCACAGAAACAGCTTCAGTTTCTTCTTGGAGCCAAGTTGCCTACAGGAGGCTGTCACGGGATATGTTGTGATAAAAGATACCTTTAAAAGAGAATTTGCTATTTACTGCAACATGTCACTAAAGCTAGAGATTTCCAGGCCTGGATACCATCCAACCAACTTGACATATATGCAGACAATAGCTACTGAGCAGATGTGCACTAAAAATGTGGATTCCATTGGTACAGAGAAGCCCAAAGTGTCTATCGAGATCTGTGCGTACTCCACCAGCTACAGGACATGCTTCCTCTCTCCCTGACCATAGACTGCAAAACTCTGAACTGCCAGGGGAGAAAATCACCAGCAGCAAATGGTGCCTAAATGCTCAGCTAGTATCAAGAATATCAGATGTCAGATTAAATGGTATTAGGACTGAGTTTGAGAAGAAGATGGAAAGATTTTCAAATTGTAGGAGAGCTCACAGAAAGAAAAATTAGAAGAAGCCTACAATAACATGAGTAAAACACCATAGTACTTTCTGCATGTTCATGTGATCTTCAAGAAAAGTGTGGGTTTAAAACCCAATAAAAAGTATAATTTCAAAAATAGACATAAAAGTTCAAAATCAAAAGAAATAGAAGGAATATACCATGAACTGAAACCTAAAAAAATTCAGTAAAGCTAGTATTTCTGTTTGGAATTGAAGCAGCATATTGCCTTACAAGAAAATGCTTACCATGTTATGCACACTCAAAGTACATTAAAATACTCTACTCTCGCTCATCTAAAAATATATGTCTTTGAAAAACAGTGAAGATCACAACTGTGAAATGATTTTCATTCTGTAAGGAGAAAACGAGATTTTTCAAATAAAAATTATTTCCTCTTCTTAATTCAGCTCTAAGTATGTTATACAATGACCTACTGTTAGGGATCCTCCAAAAGTTATTTTTGTATGTCAAATACAAATTGTTTTCTGCTCTCAGTGGTTTTTGTTTTTTGAGGGAGACAGGAGCAGGAGAGAGGGAAGGTTATTTCTGGATTCTTTTATTAGTTCTTTCTGGAGAATTACTTTTTTTTTTAAAAGCTCTCATTGACATAACTCATTATGAAGCATTGTGCTGTGAAGTGTAGCATCAGCTTGTATCAGTCACACTGCATTACTTTACATGCCTAGCCTAATGTGTCACTGCACAGTGACAGCAGAAACATCCTACATAACTTAAAACAGCAATAGTTTGCAGATAAAAATATTGTATCATAATTTTTGTACCCAGATATACTTGCTTGTACAAACATGTTCCCAATTCTGAACGGCAACACCACTTACATGCAATTTGCCTGGGACAGCAGGAGGTTATCTGCAATACAAATGCTATCAGAGAACAGGCAATCAATAAAATTCTAGCAAAAGCATCTCCTGTGGCTATTTTAGAAACATCTAAATATTGAAAAGCAGCTTTTTACCGTTCACACAGTCCTCTGACAGTCAAATATTTTGGAAAAAATTTGCTGCAGTTATGGATAACTGTCTGCATTTTGCTTTGAAAACCTTATTTTCATGTAAAAGGAGGTATGCTTTTTCTGTAAATTTGTAGATATAAGGAGATTATTTTTGGACTGACTAGCCCTCTCTTCTGCTCCTCCTGTCCACACAGGCTGAAATAGGGTTTATTTTTAGTTACATTTTTACATCCTCACTCTACAGGAAAGGATTTCGTTTAACCCTTTTGTAGTTATGTGTTTTCAGATAAGGAGTAATTATTGTCTAGGCAATGAAGCTTCAGTATTTTATCCAGATAGCATTATACAGATAGCCAAGTTCATAGGCAATACTCTACTTTTGAATGAATAGACAAGAGTTAACAAAAGACATTTTTAAAACAAAGGTAAGTTACTGTCTTTTTTAGGCATGAGATGCTCCGATTTGAAGTTGTGTTACTGATTGAAACATTTGGTGGTAATCCATAACATGAGCAATGAAAAACTGTCTTGAGTTTTGAGTTTAAAACACTAGACATTTAGGTAGGAGACAATTTTTCAAAGTGTCAGTTATGTTCTGCAATAAGAAAAATATTTATCAGTTTTCAAAACTTACATTTTATCATAAATGAGGACTAAACATTGTTTTATAGAACGTGGTTTTCAATAGTCTGATTTAAGCATGGAGTCATATAGAGCTCTGTTTTATTTTCCTTTTCTGTTCAAGTTATTGCCTGTATGTTTGTACTTAGCAGTAGTCTTATGTACATCTATTAATTTAAAACTGTAATTAGGGTTCAAAAATAGCATTGTATTGAATGTTGCTGTCACTTGCATTAGGCTGAACAATCTGGTCCCATCTGCTCAGCTAAGTGACAGCAGAGCTGGTTTCATAGCTCCCTACTAGGGAAAATCCTGAACATGCCTACTAAGTGCCATATAGGCACAATTAAATTGTCCTTGCTCCCAGAAAACCGTCAGTCCTCACTCATCCCACACTACGCTCTAGGAAGGTTGTCAGGTTTGGTAATTGTGCATTTTTCCCCCATTTTCTCAGAACGACTCCTCTTTTGGTGTAAGAAAAAAATACAGCATTGTCCATACTTGGGCTGGACCAGAAGGAACTGAGTCTCTCCTCTTTCTTGTGTCCTGAAGCCCCTGTATGAAAACATGCACACAGATCATCGTAAGTCTGGCTTGGTCCCCTCTCCATAAAGGCAAAGTGGTAGTACTGGAGTTATGAATTAAGTGTGCACCATCCTCAAATCATCCCTCTCTCCAGAAGATTTGACTCTGCCTGTGATTAGCAAAAGTGATTTTGTATGCAATTCCTAAATCTTCCAGTGCATTCAACAAGTTCCACCTAGCTGACACATGAAATTTGTCTTATATTATTACACTTCACCTCAATAAATATACATTCCTGCCTTCAAGGGTCAGAAAACTGAGTAATTAGTGTCAAGCGTGTGGAAAAAAAAGAATTTTTTTCTATGCTCAGCTTAGAGAAACACAAAGGGTTAAACTATGCACTTTTGGAAACAACACGTCTTCTGTGGTCTCCTTTGTGGGTGCATTAGAGCTGGTTTTCACTACCTCATGAGAACAACAGTCTTCTATGCATTTTAACAGGACTGTTGGATATTTTTCTTTTCCTATTGCACACCAATTTTTCCATCTGCGAATGTAAAAACTGTATTTACAATAATTTCTAGCCTCCAAAATAACTTCAGTGGCAATTATTGAAAATTAGCATAGTCTTTTCACATAATCTCACTTTATTATTTATTATAACTTCCAGTCTGAAACCAATGCTTACATTTTTTAACCAGCTCTCCAACATCATATCAGGAAACATAAAAATTTAAATTAGATTACATTTCTATAAAAGTCACTTAGATTTTAATTGCATATATTCATGGAATTACCTTATTTAAATCTTTAGATGAGTCTCGATAGATGGTAGTTTATCAATGATTGACTAAAATCTGAAGAGCTTACATCTGTAATTTATTTACATATATGTATAACTTTGCAATATGTTTTACAACATATTTGAGATAACTCTAAGAAAGACACATTAAGTCAATGACCCTGCTATTATCAACTTGTTCCTCCTAAAACCTATATCCCATCCACTGATTACCACAACTATTTTATAACAGTTTAATTGAAAGAATTAGTAAGCAAGTATTTTCTTCTTTCTCTTTTTTTTTTCCCCCATACTGCTGATTCTCAAAGAACATAGCAAATAGAGAACACTTTACAAAGTTGCTGGCAAATGCAACATCCCGGAGGAATAAGACTGTCAGCTGAAGTTTTTATGTGCTTCACAAAATTTACCTTCACCAAATGTTCATTTGCAAGACACTGAACCTCCCCACCTTACATTATTCCTGCTCATTGCACAGTCTAGATTAGACTTTTTTAAAAGAATGATTTTCTGTTTCTCTTCATAGCTTGAGGCATCATTTCATCATGTAACATGTACAAGTGCAAATACACTTCAGAGGCCTGGCAAACTCATATTTCAGTAAATGAGTTTACCTCCAAGGCAATAACTAATTAACAACCAGACACATTACTCCAGTAGCCAACTTCCTTTTTTTTTTTTTGAAGAAAGTATACAGTCCCCAAACTCTTTTAACAGTTAGTTAATCTTCTGTCTTTTAGGAGCTGACAGTTTGTTATTCGCTGCAATGACGCTGGCAGCAAAACTACTGGGGCTTTAGGCTGGTGGCAGCAGGAGCCGCATTCCTGACTCCCTACATTCCTGCATCCCTACCTGTCGGGGTCCTTACTACCAGCTGATGCAAGGATTGCAGTGTTAGGCAAGTTGAAAGGATCTTTAAACAAATTATGAGGGCTGGTAACACTGCAGTTAGCCTAATATGGCCTCTGTTCAAAACCGGATCCTGCTTTCAATGTACTCATGAGATATTACAGGCCCACAAAAGAAACTCGCCCATAGTTCACCATTTCAATGTGTCTTATACCGATTGTAACACTTGACTGTACGTTAGGAGTTTTTGAGGTGAATTTCCCCTTTTATTGTCTTGCTAAAAAAATGAGTGTATCAATATAGCTACCATTTTTACAAAATTTTTACCTATAAATGTTAGCACATTCATTAACAAACAAACGTGAGAAATTATCTGTTTACCATTCATATTGCAATTCTATATTTTGAAAGCTGACTGCAGCCCTGTGACTGTAATATTGGGAAATAGTAAATACCAACAACTCAGGTGTCAAACATTTACTTGGAACTACTGGTTTTAAAAAAAACACAAAACAAAACACAAAACCAAAAAAAAGTCTTAAATGTGTAATTAAAAGCACAGTCCTGTAAATTTGATTTGTCCATGTTTTACCTGGCAAACAAATGTAGGTCAATGCAGAAAAGAATTACTTGCAAAGTGTTAAGATCAATTGTCCTTAAGATTCCCTGATGAAGTCTTGGTAGTAGACATTTTTCTGTAAACTCCAGCGAAATAAAGATTTTGTCCTCTTTATAATGTATAAAATAAATACCAGTTCTTCTTTTAGATACAAAATATAAATTACTTAAAAAATTTAGCTTTTTAGATATTTCTGGAAGTGGCAAACCAAAACAAGGGCATGAGTTGCTTATGAATGTTGTTTGTGCATACTTAATAAAGCATTAGCGATCTGTCATGCTTTAACCCCAGCCGGCACCTAAGCCCCATGCAGCCGCTCACTCACTTGCCCCCCAGCGTGATGAGGGAGAGAATAAAAAGTAAAAGTGAGAAAACTCATAGCTTGAGATAAAGACAGTTTAATAGGGAAAACAAAAGCCGTGCACACAAGCAGAGCAAAACAAGGAATTCATTCCCCACTCCCCATGGGCAGGCAGGGGTTTGGCCACCTCCAGGGAAGCAGGGCTGCATCACGCGTAATGGTTTCTTGGGAAAACAAAACACCATGACTTTGAACATCCCCCCTTTTCCTTCTTCTTCCCCCAGCTTTATACGTTGAGCATGATGTCACATGGTATGGAATATCCCTTCGGTCAGGTGGGGTCAGCTGTCCCAGCTGCGTCCCCTCCCAACTCCTTGTGCACCCCCAGCCTGCTCGCTGGTGGGGTGGGGTGAGGAGCAGAAAAGGCCTTGGCTCTGTGTAAGCACTGCTCAGCAGTAACGGACACATCCCTGTGTCATCAACGCTGTTTCCAGCAGAAATCCAAACCATAGCCCCATACCAGCTACTATGGAAAAAATTAACTCTATCCCAGTCAAAAGCAGCAAGTGATCTTAAAAGAAAGCAACAGGAGTTGAAAGCCAGAAAAAGAGCTGAAGAAGAATAAGGCCTTCTTTTCCAGTGCATGTAGAACAGCACAGCGTTTAAAGATTTGTTCCTGCTCGTAATACATTTGAACAGAAGTAAAATAGACAGGTCCTGAAGAATTTTTCCAATACCTCAGAATTTTCAAAGTATAGTTATACTTCAACTTTTAACACTGAGAAAATCTTTTCCATTACTTCAGAGAGAGATGAAACGTTCCAAAGAAAGCAGCGAAAAATGGCTATAGTACATATAGTCAGCACTATATGTACTTCAGATCACAACAGATCTCTGATATTTTATTTTGCCTACTGAAAAATTACATGCACATATGCTATGCTATACATATGCTTTGAAGCAAAAAGAGAGAATAAGCACATGTGCCATAAGCACATGGCACCAATAATCCAAAAATCAATTGCGTTTATCGTGTTTCTTTCACATTCACGCTGCTCGATAATCCACCCTTGCAAGCACCACCTAACTTCACAAGGGGAGAAACTGAACTTGGTTTAGTTTTCACAGAGCCTTGAATATCGGGCTAAGAATTGCCTTTATTTCAGGGGAAAAATGGTCATTATATATGTTTTAGGATATTTCAAAAGTATCAAAAGATAGCGCGGTATTATTACTAATTTCGCCTGAGATTAATTCTTCATGGAGAATAAAATGAAAAACGTCAATAAAAGCATTTAAAAATTGCGCATTTCTAAAATTTATTTTCTCCACTTCTTCATATAAAACCTTTTACTAGCTTTTATTGACAAATCCCTGCCTTTCTGACTTTATTGGAGTTAAAATTGGCTCTATTTTAACTTTTAAGTGGAAAACCACCCTGCCAAGTTCGTCTTCATGAAACCTTTATATTTTGAAACAACACACTGTAATAATTCATGGTGTATGAATATATAAAAATACACCATTATGCACTGACAAACAAATCCATCTATACAAAATGAATGGAGATAATTAAGTAGCAAAAAATACTGAAAAAAAATTACTTAATTTGTAAATACCAAGTTTATACATAGGTTAATTTGCAAAGAAACGTAACTGATGCTGTTATGGATATATGATTTTGTTTCACTAGAAACTAAAACAAATCTTTATCTTCATTTAAGTGAGCATTTCAAACATACCTATGTTTTTGTAGTATTTTGAGGAGATACGAGTAGTATTTTTCAAAACAAATTCCATAGAAATTTGTGGCTTAATGAGTAGCAGCTTTGGTAATCTTAACAGCAGCCTTAGGATTTAGCTCTATTACAGTAATTTATTTGCTTTTTATTCAGATTTACCATTATATTTGGAAGGTGGTGAGTTGGTTTTGGGGTTGGGTTTTTTTTGCTCTTGTTCAGGTGTGGTATCATATTTAGTTAGATACCACAGTCTGCTTGAATGTTAGACTGGATGACAAGCATTATCACCCAGACCCACTTGCACCCGTTTATTTCATCTGCTTACATCATTTCTGCTTACATGTGCGCTTAGAATGCCACAGCGATCTGCAACCACAATCCTGGGATAAGGATGGTCAGAGGCAGATGTTTAAAATCCTTCTTGTCACATTCCTTGACAGGGCAAAGTAGGTCCATAAGAAGAGCAAGGAACAAAAATCCTTCTCAGAATCCACTGGTTCTGAGAGCACGGATGATGCTATTGCTAAATATTTAGTCACTTATTATTATTCCATTTTTTCACAGAGATAAAATTATGGTTACAGCAGCTGGAAATTTTAACTGGGGAATTCTGTCATTAAACAAGAATTGAGGTTGTGGCTGGCTTGGAAATACAGTTTATAATTTCTCATGGCACTTCATCTGTCTCTATTCAAGTCACTACTGCTCCTGCGTAATTGGGTATTTCTATATGCACTAATTAGCAAAAGCCCAAGCACGCAGCGTCGCAGGCACGCCTAGCGAGTGGAAGAGAAGTTAGGCTGGTTGTTAGTTCATCAGGGCAGCCTTGGCATTGCTGTAACACACTCCAGCGTTTGATTATATCCAAAAGCAAGTACGACTATTTACGCATGGCAACAATGTCTCATACTTCAGCATACAGATACTTTTCAGCCTTCGTTAAAAAAAAAAAAAATCCTATAAATGTATTTTTCTCCATTTCATTTGCATCTAATTAGATGTAGATAATAACCAGTCCCAGTAGGTAGAACAGGTATACCTAGTGTTTCACTGCCGTTATTCCAGAGCTTCTTTAAGATTAGTTCCTCCGTAGAGGCAAAACACCACAAATGAACTACTTTATTTGAAATTTTATTTGACCTCTTTGCTAATTAGTGCATATGAAAATGTCAGTTTACCCAGGGGCAGCAGTAACCCAACTAACAGTTACTGAATTACCAGAAAATGTTACCATATTTTTATTCACGTTTTATTTGCAATAATTTGCATTTCAGTATTTTTTTTTTACTGCATTCTTATTCTTCCCTCATTAATTCATGACAACTTGCTTGCCACATTTGTTCCATCAATAGGTCATTATGAAAGTTATTCCAACCAATGTGGCAATTACTTTGATTGTAAGGGATCCTGGGTGGTCACTGAGAATAAGATGATTTCTTTTATGCAGTCATACCCCGCTGTCCCCTAAAAATAAGTTCTGGAGAAGTTTGACAGTAGTTTCACAGATAGTGAAGCAAGGTTTTCCATAAGAAATTACATAATGGAGAGATGGTGTAGGCAGGGGCTTAAATAAATATCCAATTTAAATTCCTAGAAAAAAATATATTGTACTGCAAGATCTTTCTCATTTGTATCACAATAATATTGCTCAAAAAAGTGAGACTGTTGTGGTTTAGCCCCAGCTGGCAACTAAGCACCACGCAGCCACTACAGCATAATACAAAATAAATACAAAAGGGGTGCTGCTGCACAGCCACAGGCACGATGTTCCATTCATTTCTACTAGCAGAAGTGTGAAATGTAAATAATGTTATTGAAAAATTAAAAATATTGTACTGTAGTCAATTATATCTTTATTTTAACATAAACATTACACTCATGCAGTAGGGTGAAGAATGGAAAAAGCTGTGATAATTACTACCAGGAGCAGATTTTTAATGGGTGATGAAACTCTGCAATGACAGACAAGCAACTGCAGTGCTACTGTAGTACTTTTTGCTGATGAGTGATGCCAATAATAGCCAATCCTCACCTCAGGACAGAGAAATATAGTAAATGTGACCTGGAAAAGTCATTTTCAGTTATTTGCTATGAAAGATGCAGAGAAATTCTTCTGAAAGTAAAATGAGAGTTCAACATCATTAGCATTTCATGGCATCACACACCTCAGAGGTATACGGCTGTTTCAGATGTTCTCACATACATGCATTCATTTTGATCAGTTGCATGGAAATTCTTTGTTGCCAATTCCTTCCTCAAATCATTAATATTAATTCTGTTCAATTATCTGAATCATATTTAATTTTGAGTTCACCCATGGATGCTAGATATTTTACCATGAACTTCAATGTTCAATTTTTTTTTTTCTGAATATAAAAATCCCCCAAAACACGTGTACAAAACTAATTTCCTTGCCTGTACCTCTACATTCCCAAATCAGGTACTGTCTTTCTTCATCTCCTTTCTGTTGCTTTCCCAATGGCAAACATTTTCCCCACAACTACAACACTGAATTCTGTAATTTTGAAAAATGGGATCTTCAATGTCATTGGAAAACAATATATAACAGTTAGGAAAGTCAGGGGATGCAGTACTCAGAATTTACAACAAAAAATAGATTTATAAAATTTACTCAATTGTAAAAATTTTATGGATTAAATACTCTAATTAAAAACCTAACTACCTCAGATTAAATATAACATTTATTCTTTGTTTTGTTTTTTCTTCCCATTTTGACACCCGTTAGCTAAGACATGGCACACTGCTACTATTATGCAGGAGACTTTTCAGAAATTATGTGGATTCTTTATCTGGAGGTTCCCAACTAAATGTGTTCTCTGGGGTTTTTTTAATTAATCATGAATCTTGTGAGAAAAGTGTTGGCTCAGTATATGATAGAAATAAGGCTTACAGGTGGCATTCCATAAGTCATATGGTTTAATTTTAGATAGTCCTGCAGGGAATTGGACTCGATGATCCTTATGGGTTCCTTCCAACTTGAAATATTCTATGTTCTATGAATTCAAGTTCAAGTGTGAATTCATAGTTAAAGTGACTGTTTTAAAAGCTGATTGTGATTGAAAGAGTAGAAAAATATCAAGTGATGGAATCTATCATACTCTGGCAAAATTTTTACAAATGAGTTAGTACTGTCGCTAAAAATGACTTGGGTATTTGTAATAATGTTTGACGTAAAATCTACCTGGTTTTGATTGTTTCCAGTCATCGGAAGTTGAATGAGACAAACATCTTGGCAACAGAACAAACCCTCTCTACCCATAGCAAGAACAAATTTTCTGCTAAAAATTTAAATGCTTCCAAATCATTTGAGGTAAGTAAGATAATGTACAGCAAGGCTGTGTGGCTTCTACCTCAGCAGTATGTTTAACTAGGGGAACCAGGGAAAGACAAGACTCTATTCCCTAAACCAAAACACAAAGGCAGACTAGGCTACTCTGAATCCATCTCTCATACTTCATACGGAGACACCATGCAGTATACAGGGAGGGGGAGATAAGAGCATTTACTATCCCGTGCTACAGTAACAGAAACAAGGATGGGAACTGACAAAACCTTGCTGACCCCGCATCATGTGCAGGACTCAAAAAGAAACACTAAGTCCTTACCAATCTTCTCCAAAACCTTCCCAGCTTTTATTATAAAGTCTTGAAAATGGTGAGAATGTGCCTTCACAGAGTATTTTTTTCTCTTAGAACAAAGTGGGAAGAGGTGCGACTCCTTTTCTTCCTTAAAACTTCACAAGTTCATGTTAATAAGGTTAAGGTAGTGTTTTCACAGTTTTTCCTTCCCTGCAAAGAAGGCGTTTGATGGGAGCCATATGATTTCTTTATGTAACAATAAACAACCTGAGTAGAAGATACTCTAAATGAATTACTTTTTTAGTGGAGGATTCAAATTACTTAGGGTTTGTGGTTTTTTTAATATGCTTAATTAAACTTCAAATTTTGTGTAAGATTCTCTCTTTTATTCTCCTATTTTCTCTTCTAAATTTCATGAGATATCATGAGTACACCCAATTATTTCTAAGTTTCGTTATTTTAACATTTTTGTGTTAGCACTGTTTCAAAGATCATTACTGACTTCATGGATGTGATCAAGTATTTTAAGATCTCAGTGAAAACTCTTTTATATAGTATGAAAATCTATCGATACAGGAGAAGACAGAAGTGACTGTAAAGATAGGAAAGGCAGTCCAAATATTACAGTTTCTAACACTTCAAAGTAAAGGCCTGATGGCTAAAACATCTCAACATGATAAATGGGGAACATATGGGGAAAAAAGCACCAAGTCAGCCTTGCAGCAGGTAGGAATGCTTAAATAGAAACCGGGAAAGGACAGTTACATGGGCAATGAAATCTAATGCAAAATTTGAGAAATAGAATTACTCTTTGGGACTTTTTTCCTGTCGGAGCTGTAGGAAACTGGATGCATATATAGCTAGCAAATAGCATGAGAAGTTGTTCTTTGAATCAAAGAAAGAACATGAGGTGATAAAGTATTACCAATCTTTAACCCATAAAGAAACTTCCTACGTACTCTGATGATTTGAGTTCTGATTAGCTGAAGGCCAGCAGAATGCTTTCTGCATCTAGACATATTCATACAATGCAAATAAGAACATTACTGCAAATAAAGATGGAAAGCTGAAACAAAGCAAAACCATTCACCTTCATAAAACTGATTCCTTGCTTCCACTTACTAGATATTTCACATCAGCAACACCAAACAACTGTTGCCTGTATGCAAACGTAGATACTTCCTTTTATCAAATATTCTGTTCTATTCCTGGGTAAAAAGACAAAACAAGAAACAATAAGCAAACAAGAGCTTTAAATAGTTCAGAACTTGTGCTAGATTCAGAAGAGCCTCGCAAAGTCATCGTGCTTACCTGGAGCTTAGCCGAAGCGTATGAACTCTTAGTGTCTGACGATGCAGGCAGAAGCTCTCATGAGCTCTCTCAGATGCTGGTGCTGCTCAACCCATCTGGAAACACTGAAGATTTGAGTTGTCGTTGCCTTGCACCCTGTGTAACCACTTATCCCTGCAAAGACTGAAAGCAAAGAAGGTGGAAAATGCTAGAGAATTACAGTGTTTCAGCACCTTCTTTTGCACACAGGCACAGAAATGGATAACGAACCATTCAGAGCTGCTCAGTCTGGTTCTCATCCCAGCAGCTTTACTGATGTCTAGAAATCATCTGCTTTCTTGGAGGGCAATATGGCTAGCGAACACAGCAGATGAGCTGCCTTGGACAACTTTCTTGTTTTAAGTCCAAAATATATAGGACTAGTGAGCCTTTTGGGATCTTAATTTCTCGCAGCTGAAGACTGCACAGCTAATGGGCCCACTTCCTGGAAAATTATAATCTGATGACTGTAAATTATCTGCTATTCTGGTGGTCTCCAAAGGAAGGTCAGAGTTTGCACACAGAGGACGTGGTCCCTGACTGTTGGTCATGAGCTCACTAGCTGTCAAGTCTCTAGTCATAGCACCATGCAAGCTGACTGTATCAGTTGGCTACTGTAGTAGCTGTCTTTAGGCCAAACTTAACAGAAAGTTAATGAAACGTCAACAGTTACCGTGCGTCAGATGATTTGCAGTAATGTACCTGAATCACAGACTGGTTGAGGTTGGACAGGACCTCTGGAGGTGATCTGGTCCAACCTCCCGTTTTCAGGCACGACCACCTAGAGCCAGCTGCCCAGGACCATGTCCAGATAGCTTTTGAATATCTCCAAGGAGGGAGACTTCACAACCTCCCTGGACAATCTGTGTCAGTGCTCGGTCACCCTCACAGTAAAACAGTGTTTCTGAAGTTCAGAGAGAACCTCCCATGTTCCAGTTTGTGCCCATTGCCTCTGGTTCTATCAGTTAAACCTCCAAGGAGGGAGACTTCACAACCTCCCTGGACAATCTGTGTCAGTGCTCGGTCACCCTCACAGTAAAACAGTGTTTCTGAAGTTCAGAGAGAACCTCCCATGTTCCAGTTTGTGCCCATTGCCTCTGGTTCTATCAGTTAAACAGGTTGTATGTAACAGCCTGTAGTGAACCAAGCAGATAGAAGCCAATTAATGTATTTCATTTTAGTGTCCAACTGAAGTTGGTCACTGGTAGCACAAGATGGTCCCTGGCAAATCGTTGGTTTCTTTCAGGGAAAGAAACACACGAGTCTTACAGTTTACACTGAACCATGCTCAGCACCGTCAGCCAGACACAGATGTAGGGTTTCCCATGCTCAGCACCGTCAGCCAGACACAGATGCAGAGTTTGGCACTGGATATGTCTTTAATTCCAAAGCTGTAAAATACTACCTTCAGTCAACATGACAAACAGTTTTCTTCCAGAATTGTCTTCAAACCCACAAATCTCACCAGCAAGTACCACACAAATCTTTAAAACTGTGCAGTGGGTAGGACTTGCTGCTTTTAATTCTTTTCTAACTTTTGCTTAGCTCCTGTTCTTTAAATTGATGCTACAGCTACCTAATTTGTCACCCCAGCATTACTAGCTGTTTATTTATTTATTTATTTTTATTAATTTCTCTTGCTTGAATGGTTAAAGAAAATAACCATGTCACTGTGATGCAGCACTACCTCCAGGCACCAGCCCCAGTAATGTCGTGGCTCTGTCACAGCAGGTGACATGCTCTGCTCTTTGATGCTTCTGTCTGACAGCCACATCCCCAGACAGAGACACGACAAGGTCATGGCACGCACCTGTCCTCTCTTTCTTCTACCACTCAGCTGGAGAGCGTTGCAACCTTCTGCAAGGCCATGAACCTAAAGATAAGGAAACACACATAGCCCTGTTCTGCACCCTGTTGTGGTCCTACAGGCGACTGGAAGCTCCCTGTAGCTGTGGACAAAGGGAGCTCTGCACAACTTATCATCTCTGTACCCTGTCATGGTCCTAAAGGCAGATGGAAGTTCTCCATAGTGGCGGACAAAGGGAGCTCCGCACCACCCACCATCTCTGTGTGAAACTTATCTCAAAATAAAGTTTGATATTCATGGGGTTTTTGCTGGTGAAAGGCCTGGAATGCCTGTCCTATGAGGAGCAGCTGAGGACTTTGGGTTTGTCTAGTTTGGAGAAAAGAAGGCTGAGGGGTGACCTCATTGCTCTCTGCAGGTTCCTGAGCAGGGTAAGTGGAGGTGGAGGTGCTGATTTCACTGGGATCCAGTGACAGGACATGTGGGAACGGTTCAAAGCTGTGCCAGGGGAGGTTTAGTCTTGGCATTAGGAAGCATTTCTTTACTGAGAGAGAGATCAAACCCTGGAACACGCTTCCTAGAGAGGTGGTCGATGCCCCAAGCTTGTCAGTATTTAAAGAGGCATTTGGACAATGCCCTTCATAATTTGTTTTAATTTTTGATCATCCCTGCAGTGGTCATGCAGTTAGACTACATATTCATTGTAGGTCCCTTCCAGCTGAACTATTCTATTCATTCTGTCATAATAATAAAGGTGAACTATACACTCCTATTCATTTTTAGATCAGACAGGGTAAAAACCCCTCATCATAAATCCAGAAAATATATGAAAAAATACTAGTCCAGAATATTTATAGGGTGGATTCTTTAAAACGTGATCTCAGAATTAAACCAAGTGCAACTTGGAGATTATTCTTCAATATTACAACTTGATTCTGCAGCTGAACTTCAGCAGACACTTAAAAATTCAAAATTAAGATCTCACATGGGATTCCTGAAGGATTCACATGCTATCAAAATTTCATGTTGAAATGGCATTTTCATTCATGCTCTTGTTTAGTTTAACTGAATTTTGCACTTCTGTCCTTAAGCAAGTAAAATACTGAAGAAGAATAGAAGAGTATAAGAATGCCAACAGAATAAAAATGTGGTTTCTTCACTTAAATGAGAACCAGACAACATATAGTAATGACTTAATATAGTACCCAAAATGACCACACTGACTTTTATCTGTACTTGTAATATTCAGTTTGGTGTTTGCCAGCCCCATATTCTTCTCTTTACTGACCATCTAATAAAGTTACTAGTTTCAATGAGATATATAACATATTTCAAAATGCTATTATACAAAATTGAACAAAATATTAGAAAGTTATTACTGATGTGTTTTAGTTTTGTTTTGTTTTGGTTTTTTTAATTACAAAATAAATCATTTCATAGCCAAGGTAAGGAACTCAGAAACAGTAGTATCACCACTAGGAATGGGGTATGTACTACAAAATAGACAGAGATGAAAATTATTGTTGAATTTTTACTTATTTCAGGATTTTTTAAGAATTATTTTGTTTTGTAATCCTGAGACATAATCCAGATAAATAAAATAACAACATACATTTAAGTTAATGTTATATCTGTCAGACTAAGTTACTATGTTAAAAGAGAAAAGATGGAAATATTATGGGAGGGTGCTCTGAAAAGCTCTTCAAGTACAATTTGCCTCAACAAATGCCTTAGGACTTCAGAATTGGGAGTCATTACTCATTCTGGCCCATTGAATTACACATCAGGAAAGGCAAAAGTACCAGCCTACAGTATTTTACAGCCTGGAATTAAGATACGACATTTTTCAGATGTCATACACCTTAGCCAAGCCTCTGAGAGCACAAGAAAGACTTTTTTTACCTGTGCTTCTTGCGATCCGAGTGAAGACATTCCCAGTGTATTCTGTAAGAAAGGGACAGGTTATTTGGTTTAGAGAGGATTTAGAGATGAAAAATCAAAATAAAGACAGAAATCATCTTCCTGCCTAAAGTAGATGCTTCTGCATCTTTTTCATCAGCAAAACTTTTAGCTTAAATGAGAGAACGATTTTTCATTCCATTCATTCTATTTCTGCTCTTTGATTTCCTGATTGTAATTTTTTTCAGTGTCCTGTTAAGGAAATGACTCCCATTTATAGATACTTGATTCTTATTTAGAGGCTGGACAAGACACCTGGGCAATTCACCAGGACAAGGGAGACAGCTCCAAGAGACGGAAAGACAGCTAAGAGGAGGAGGTGGGCGCCCAGCGCTGCAGCCTACACATGCAGTGCCTGCCCTGGAAGCAGGTGGCATGCCCCCAGCTACCACCCTGCCGTGGGCATGTGGACAGCTACGCCATGGGGTCTGACCTTATGTGTTTTGTGAAGTTAGCCCTGGAAACCTGATCTAGTAAATCAAGAAATAGTTTTTCTGTTAACTCTAGTGGAGTCAGTTGAGAAACCAAGTTCATGCACTCATTTCCATTTGAAAAATTCATTTTGCAGTGTTCAGCCAACCAAGACATCAAGTCAGTGGGAAAACCAAATTCAAGGGAAAACTTGAACAAATAAATATCCCCAGTAAAAAAAGTAATTGACAGGTTATTTAGACATTATAAAACAAAAGAGGAAATCTTTGCAAACCCTCTATGCTAATTCTACTTCTTTCAGCATGGTGTCCCTCAAGGCATAACAACAATAGCATAAAAATGATGAGGATGAAAATATTAGAATATAGCAGCTCTCTTCTGATTAATTATATACAATAATAGTTTTAAAATTTTACAATATGTAAGATGAAGATGTTTCCTTTAATACCATATGTGAAAAATCTAGGCAGTGAGGATAAAAAACGTGGTAAGTGGCATGATTTTTAACTTCTGTTTTAAGTCAGTCCAAAGTTGAACTTGAAAGCTGAGCACTGCTTTCCATTAACTTTAATGGGAATTTCACCCAGACTTTTATTGCCGGACTTTAACTGATACCAAGGTTGTTTCTAAAAACAAAGAGCAATATGCAATTCTTTAAGAGTAAAAGCTATACGCATAGAGAAATCAACAACGCAGTTCTGTAAATTCTTCTGAAGGCATTGCAGCTCTTCTGTTTCATACTATTTACAGACATTGTCCTTCAAACAAAGACAAAACTGTCTTCTATCAAATAAAACCAGTCTTTCCTGACAACTGTTTTTTAAATGTATTATTGGTTAAATTATCACAACTTACAGAATTGTTCCAGATGAAGGAAATGCTTAAGGAAAATGGGAGTTTCCATCTATTTTCTAAACATGAATTTTGATACCTGAACAGTGAGGCTGCTATATGTTAACTAAACAATGGGCATGCTTAAAAACTCTGCAAACCTCTGAGGTCCTGAAACAAAACGCTATTAAATAGAGTTAATGAGAAGCTGGTCAAACCAGAACATGCTTCCACAAGAAGGTGCTCAATTGCAGTCTTATTAACTTGTAATATCATAAAAAAATTCATTTTCTGTTGTACCAAAATAGATGTTAGCATGTCTAAATTAATTACTTAAATAGATTATAACTGATTTAAATTTCTAAGACCCTGTCAGAAGTTTTTGTGTCTTTATACTGCTGGTAATGGATGTTCTGTAGCTATTTAGATTCAGGGTGGGAAAAAAAAAAAAAGAAATATATGTTTATCTATTACAGTTGCAGCTTCTCTGTATCTTCCTTTTCCTTCAAAAGACAAAATTCTCTCATATTGTGTATTGAAAGTTGTTTACCCACCATTGAACAACCAAAAAAAAAAAAAAATACAGGCAGAAATTGGTACATTTTAGATAATTTCATCGTACTGGTCCTCCTGGATAATTGTGTCCTGAGAGTTTGCCACACTTCTCCTGTTAATTGTTCATAGATTTGTCCTAGAAAACAAGTTCTAAAACCTTTCCTGTAGCGTTGTACTGACTGCTAAAGAGGCACTGGCAGATTTGAGAATGCTTTTTTATTCCCCTTAACTTTTTCATCTTGATCTCTGGCATCTATGATTAAGGCCAAGAGTTGTGCTTACAGAGGTGGTGGGTTCTCTCAGGAATGAGACTGAAATCATTGTCGTGTTCAGCAGAGGTTGCCAAACATATTAATGTTTGTTGTCTGACAGTTCCTACAATCTGAACCATTGAAATTAAATAAACAGATTGGAACAGGAATAGATTAGGCAAATAAAGCATGGAAGAGGGCTTCAGAGGGAAGGAAACGTTGTTTCTGATATCATAAGAGTATGGAAAAAATCGCATAGCTCTGTAATACATATGAACAGAATTCTGAGGAAGAAAAATAAGGATACATCTGCAAATGCAGTAATTTTGTCGAACATGATTAAATTTCTTTTTCTTTCCCTTTCCATTAGACACAGCCAAGTTTAAAAACAATCACCAGCAACACCAGGTCTAATTGTAGCTGCGATGACTACCTCATATCTTATCCACTAGCACATGCTATTTTCTTGCTTCACACCACAATTGTGACTTACCATGCATTGTGTCATCTGGAAAGTGGTTGCAGTCATTTACTCTAATAAAATTATTTCATTTTTAAACACTGTTTGCATTTTGTCAGCCTCCTGTAACACGAGATAACTAGCTTTATATAGGTCCCTACTTTCTATAGGGAGAAAGCAAAAGGTTGATTACCAGGTGACAATGTATGACAGCTCTAACAAAATGTTTCTACAGATGAACTTCAGTGAATCATTTTCCTGATCCAAATGAGAAATAAAAAGCATGGAGGTACAAGTCTGAGTAAATGCATATTAGTAACAGGAGAACTGTTATTTCTTATCCCAGAATTGCTTTGTGGCACACACTTCCAGAAACAATGACATCTGTGCTTTTAGGCAAACTGCAAAATCACAGGTTTCAGGAAGATTCAACAGTTGCTACTGGCAAGATCAAAACCTCATACCTGTTCTTGCAGCACACATGAAAATTTAGTGCAACCACAAGTTTCTCTCACATCCCCATCCTTCTTCAACACCTACTGGTTGTGAAAACTGTGCATCTAAATAATATCTTTTCAAAGGTAATTTTATTGCAATTGACAAAGCTCAATTAATAGTGTCCCACACTACTAACAAATGTTTTTATCATACTTAGATAATGCATATTAAAAAATAAACTACCTCTTGTACCATCTGAGTGTAACAAATAATAGCTCCAACAGTGATCGCTTAAGATAATTTAATCTGCATAATTGTAACAATCTAATTTGACCTCTAGGACACTTGCAAAACACAAAATCCAATCTCGTCAAAAACATTGTCTTTTTTTAGCTTACTATAAAAATTTTGAAACCATTCATAATAAAAAGTTGCTGCTTTAAAAAAGTATATTTATCCATAATTTCAACACTTTCTGCTTTATATTTTTCACTGAACCTGTCAATTTAGGATTAAGCCTTTTTCTTTTAAAAAGAACCAAAGAACCACAACACCAACCAAAACTCTCAAGTACATGTACTTCAACTAAATTTCTGCAACTTCTCATGACAAAACAATAATTTACAAAACAGTTTATTGGGAACTCTTGTGGAGCAGTTATTGCATTTTTTATATCCCAACACATGACTCTTCCATACAAATTATCAGTTAGTGAAAGAAAACCAGGCTTCCTCTCCTTCACTTTTAACTTCCCTGTTTACTTCCCAACAGAATAAGCATGAATCACCCGAGGCTTGGGAGCTGCAGCCGGCTTGTCTGCACAGAAAGCAGCATGGTCTGGGCAGAGGTATCAGCGGGTAGTATTTCCAAGTTTTGAATCTATGTGTGCGATCACAGTTTTATTTTTAGCTATTTTTCACGGAGTAACGTTTCACAAAACTTTATAAAAAAGCCTTTAGGAGGGGTTTCAATGTGTTAGGCAGTGGCAGCAAGATATAGTTCAGTTCTTGTGATTAACAAAATGAAAACCAGACTGACCAAATTTCCATCTGTATTTAACCACTGGCCTATGTTCCACACTTGCAAGGTAGCAGAACCTCTGCTCACATCTGTAGCCTGTGATCCTTTCCCCGCCTTGGACAATGGATCCTTGGCATGTCTGGTTGATCTCTGCTTATTCTTGAGGCTGTCTCTACTTTCTTAACCTTATCATTCATTAAACTTCATTTACTTCATTTCTCTTTGGACATTTCTGTGGAGGATCATCTCGAAATTTTCACGTTTGTCACTTAATTGTTTTGAAATAAGACTAGAAACAACAGTACAGCAGGAAACAGCATAACAATTGCCTAAATATATTTTAAAAGATGTGAGGAACTAGGAATTCTCAAAATGGGATATATAAAGGGGATCTATTACCCCAGATACTGAGAAAAAATTGCCATCTTTCACTTCATTCACCTAGCCACCTCACCCATGAATTTAAGAAGGAAATTCAAGCCCTCCTCCCACTCAAATTTCAAAGCACAAGAATAAAAGCCTGCAAGTACGCTTCACTGCAGCCATAAATCCCCAAATCCCTTGAGCACTTATTTTAACATTTCAAAAAACATTCAAATAGAAGAAAGCTTCTCATTCCAGATTCTGAACTTTGAGGTGCTTATCCACATCCAAACTTTTAATTATCTTCCAGTCAGTACTTCAGTCACAAAGGAACCGTGTATACGTACAGGATAAGAAGCAGAACAAAAGTCGGAACTGCTATAAATAACAATCGTCAGACAGAACCACTAACAGACACAGCAATGAAAAAAGGAATATTTTTATAGGATTGAATTTGCTATGATTTCACACTACTGTACCATAGGGGATACAGTATGAAGAGAGACTTGTTTCATAGCACATGTGAACTGCCTGAAGTATATCAAATTATGTCACAAGATGCTTTCTAGATGAGTAGACAAAAAATTAAACTTTGCTTCTCTGGTGATGAGTTAACTCCATCCTGGCTCCCGAGTCTTCTGTGAAAGCTCCCTTACTAGTATCACCATTTCATGTATCCTGACATTCCCCACACTACAGAAGCAGCAAGCCCGGCTTTCCGGGTTAAAGCATCTGGTAAATAGGCCCCTGACATGGTGCTGCTGTTGCTCAGCAACTATTTCGCCATTACTAATAATACTGAAGTGCATTGTAAGTTTTAAATATATTTATGGTGTCTGGATGAATTTTATTAATTTGATCCACTCTTTGTTTTAAATTGAAGTCTTTATGTTTGTGGTTTATAACATAACCATCTTTTTAGGAGACCAGACCCCCAGCTCTGTCTGTGCAGTTGCATAGAAAATGAACATTCAAAAGATGAAGTTTTATTTGACAAACATTACAATTTGCAAAATTCCAGTCTTACAAAACTAGTACGTATCCAATGGTTAGTTTTATGCATGCAAGATAGCAATCAATTTCAATATCCTCTCAAGCTCTGAGCTTTGAAGTATAGCACAAAAATTAAAAGTTTGAATTTTACAGATTTTTCCTTTATAATAAATATAAAACAAACTCTTGAAGTGAAGAAACAATATTGTCTAGCTGTAGTACACCTGTCTTAGACACCTCGCATACAGTTCTTCAGTGAAGTAATTCTAGCCTGCTTTCCACATTACTGACAATTTATTCAGCCTTTGTAGAATAACTGCAGAAACAGAACAGTAATATGTAAGAGCTAATAGATACATATGTTCTTTAATTTATTTCTGGGCACAACAAAGAAAACATGAGCTCAGCGGATTTGGACAGACATGTTAGAAAAATCTATACCTACATAATCTTATTCGTAGAAAGAACTATACGTTTGGACTTAATCTCTGCTACCCTCTGAGGGAGCACAGATAGAGACACTGGAAACTGTACGTTACAAACATGAGACTCTTAAATCCAAATCCAGACAGATTTGGACAGAGAATGTTAGCAGTATTGTAACAGGACTAGCCACAATAAATATTTGTTGTATTTTTATTAGCTTTTAAGATTTTAATTAACCTAACAATATTATTTCACTTTCTGTGTAAGACATACTCCCCATAATAACCTGCTAAGTACACAAAGATAGAGATTTTCATGTTTTTAAAAGATTATCAGTAAATATTTTCCTTTTGAAAAAATCATCACATCTGTTACCAAAACAGAGTAGGCTTTTGTTTTGCCATCCAGAGGGATGGCCATGATACAAAAAAAAGAAATACTGTTTCATGTATGGTTACTTTCATTGAGAATAAAAATTAACTTATGATTATTACTTAGTCAAATTTATATTCCAAATCAGTTGGTTGCACCTTATGCTGATGAAAGACTTAAAATCACAATTTATAATAAGTTCTATGTTCCTGAGAACCAGGAAAGGAGTCATTTTGTCTATATCATATTTGGAAGGCAAGGCAGAACCAGCGATTAAACTTAGAATTGCCTATTTTCTGGTCCATTGCCCTAATCACAAGATCATCCTTCTATGTTCAATTTTGGATAATAAAGAAATTACATAATATAGATTTTTTCAAGCTTCATTTCCAATGACTTGTCTGTAACCAGGGTACAATTTTATCGAGTTTGTCTCTTATGCAACATTCTTCATCTCAATTTGTTTTGAAGTTAATAGATCTTTTGTATGCATGGAGTACTTTTTCCCACCCCGCCCCGAACTATCATCCTTCTATGTTCAATTTTGGATAATAAAGAAATTACATAATATAGATTTTTTTCAAGCTTCATTTCTAATGACTTGTCTGTAACCAGGGTACAATTTTATCGAGTTTGTCTCTTATGCAACATTCTTCATCTCAATTTGTTTTGAAGTTAATAGATCTTTTGTATGCATGGAGTACTTTCCCCCCCACCCCCTCCCCACCCCGAACTGGTATAGATTATTCAGAATCTCATCAGCAATGAATAGATGTATTCAGCTGTTCATAGTGTATTTCCGTTTTTTTGGCTGGGTAAGCGATCACAATCAAAACATTGCCAACAGGCATACCTGCCTTTACAGATTCAAAAGTGACTTTCCAAGGTGAACAATAGCATTAGGTCCAAAAACAAGTCTGATGGACACTTTTGTCAATGAACTAAGTAGACAGAACTTTTGTAGAAAGAGGATCACAAATTTTGTTTATAATACTTTGAGACATTCACACTTGCATACAGATAATCACTAAGTTCTATGGATTTAATGTCCTCCTAGATATTTACTTTCAAAAAGTCATCTGTGTGTAGTAGTTAAAAAAAAAAAAAAATCAGTGTGAAGTAATACAAATATTTACTGCCAAAAGCTAATGAAGCTGCTAACTACAGCTACTGTCTGTAGTTGGCAAGACATTATAGAAAGCTACAAGATGATAACACTAAATTTGACTAATTAATATTTGTCCTTTTAAACTGCTCTGAGCAATCATGACCCAGACTGTAATGAACACCATCTTTTTGTCTAGCTTGAATAATGTTTTTATATTCACTAGTAAGAAACATGGCGTCCTGTCAAGAAAATAAATTTTCATCAAAATGTTCTCTTCATATCACTACAGGGGAGCTTTTTGTCCTTATTGGTCAAGATTTTCCAAGGTCTTGGATAATGACAGCATATCCAAAAAGAATGGTAGAACATTAGCAGCTAACAATAAGCAGCAGAGACAGCTAGAGGGCAACGAGTCTTTCTCACTGTACTTTTTGAATTGGAGATAACCAGTGATATAAACACATGGGTACATGAACTTGATGCACTCTTAACCAGTATCTGGAACTCATACTTCGATTTTTAGACTTTAAAATAAAATAAATATACCTGAATGAATAATATTGTCTAGACTGTCCTGGAGTCTTAAAATCTTAAGTGTAGTAAACCATCGGTAATTTTTTTGACTATAATACAGAAGGAAGAAAAAAAAAATTGTTCACATGTACATTTATCCAACACTCTACAACGACAGGAGGCTTGATGAATAGGCATCATTTTCTTTGTAGTTTATATGCAGAAACTTATTAATATAAGCATGCTTGATCAGTTTTATCTGATGGGTCCAATGAGGTGGTCCAGTGTCCTGTGCTCAGAGTTCCTACCTGTATGGGAGATACGAGCTCTACTGAATTTGACTAACTAAGATATGGCAGATATAGCCATCAAAAGCTTTCATCATAAGCTAATAAAATCCTAAATAAATTTTATTATGATTTAATCACAAAAGAGAAAATTTACTTTAAACATTTGAAGTACTCTGCCTATTATCTCAAAAGAGTTGACTTCTCTAATGTCAGGGCTGGACATACAAAACAAATCATATAAGAAAAATAAGAATAATTACTGTGTCTGATAGATCCTTAATGGCCCATCCATTTGCATTCATCCCAATTGTTCTCTGGAAAACATGCACAAATTCAGTGTCATAAGTTGTTTCTGCAAAACTATCCTTCCTTTTTTCGCCAGTTAAAAGTTTCCTATTGATAGCTAGAAAGGAATAGTAACATGGTATCTCAGTTCATTTATATCAAGGAAATAAATATTAGCTCCTTAGATTATCATTGACAAGGGCCAATTTGAAGAACTCTGCAAACATTTGAGAATCAATCTAAACAGTTTTGAGCAATTAATTCTTTGAAGTTACATGCAAGTTAATGCCTTCACTATGATAGGTGTCACTTATGCTTATGAAGTGATCCATCTAGTTCCAAGATTATTTTGCCTGTGCTTCTAATATAAAAACTCGTATCAATACCTATCTTTAGGCTGGAATCTTATTGTTTACTTTAAGGTATGTTAGTAAATCTCCTCAGAATGACTAACCATCAGTTATTTATGCAAATTTTTAATTAAAATTTTTCTATGATAAATTACAAAAAGTTAGCTTAGAAACATGTTGGTTCAGTAATGATCAATATCAATTATACAAAGATTATTAAGACTGTTTATCAATAATAAAAAGGACAAGTTTTTTCAGTTTTTAAATATGATCCTGTTGCATAGCTAATGGTAATAGGCAAGCCTTGGTTTTCTACTCTCTCCTACCTTTTGAATGCTCTCATATTTTTATTTTGCTAAAGAAAAGAAACAGAAAAGCTGATATAAACTTGTTGCACTAAACTCTTGTTTACTGCTGCTGTACTGAGCCTAAGCTGAGGACAGGAAATATCCCACCATGAGACCTTGTCTGAAAAGGAAGGAAGGAATTAAGGCAAAATTTGTAGAATCAGCCAAGGGTCCTACTATTGCGAAAAATGTCCTTTCACTCTGCATGGCCTAAATGAACACTTGATACTTCATGTACGTCTTTGGTTGAGGTGTAGAAGATGAGAATTATACTCATGAGCAAGCAGACCTCATGTTGATTATCAGTGCAGATAAATTCGAGGGACTGTTTCTTAAATATACTTTATTTCCCTGACCTAGCTTCAGATTGGAAAAACCATATTGGTCAAAAAATATTTGAGGGTAGAACTAGGTATAATGAATAGAAAAATTTTCAAGTTAAATGAATTTTCCATCAGGTCGTTATGAGAATATCTGTGAATACTTTGTAGGTATTTTGAAAGGTATATCATAAATTTAATTTCTTAGTTTCTGTCAAGAAGTCATCTAGAACAAGAAAATTTTTCATTACCTTTCCTGATAAGCAAGAAAAGCAAACCTTATACTGACAATTCAGAATTTCTATTTAGTATTTGAAATCTTAAATTGTTATATCAGTTACTCAGGAAAGGATAACTTTGTTTTGGCTTAGTTTTCTCACATGGGTGAGAAAAAACAGAACCCTGTTTTCTGTGCTGTTGCACTTCTGTATATGTTCATAGTTTCACAGATAAACTTTATTCATAAAATTTTTCCCAATGAGCTGGTAAATGCACGTTTCACGTAGATCCTGCTGTATTACAACCATACTCATTTTATGTCAAAATGAAACTGAACTGTAAAAAAAGATGTATTTTGGAGGTCAGTTTCTTAGTTGACTTGAGATATGTAAGTACGAAGGACATCATGTAAAGAGAAAGCACGGAAATGAATTTGTACTCCTGAAATTTCTCAGAGTCATGCATCTTTTCCTCTATCATGGAACAGATGAGAAGCTTCTGTAGTCTTTGACTGGGAAACTATTTTCTATAAGTGATAGTTTTGCTTGACTAAAAACTACAAGATAAGACTTGCACAATTGTTTCATTCAGAATACACATGTGTTTTAAGAATACATTCAAGATATACTAGAATATGATACTACTCAATTTAAAGTTTACTCTAATTTAGCTGCATGTTCAGCTTATAACTGCTTATAACATCTGGCCCTCATCTTCCCGTTTCTCACTAAGAACTCAGTGCAACCTCCAACTAAGAAATTCTTACACGTGCTTTACAAAAATACTACAGAACCAGTGCTGAGTTCATTTGACCAAGACAGACTGATAGCAATGAAGAGCCAAGAAGGTGCCTGTGGAGAGGCACCACTGCGTTAGATCAGGAAACACCTTCAACCTTTGTGAATACATTTTATAACATTGGTCAATATGAAATAGTATTTTCATATCTTTTTTGCTTTGTAAAACTCACTAATCTCTGCCTGGTGTTATTACTAATTTTATTATTTTTAAAGTAAATGGGTCTGTCTCTTTTTTTGTTCCTTTCCTGCCATCTCCTTTAATTCCTTTTTTTTTTAAAGTTAGCAGAGCAGCCTGAATGGAACACATCATATCAGAAGCCACAAGGTGAATTTACAGAATAAGATGTACTTTTTCACTCTCTGGTTCACCACTCTGCATTGAACAAATACCCTCATTAAATTATCATCAATGATGGCAATGTCTTTCTCTTAAGTGAACACAATTAATTTAGCATCCACCAATGTGCCTACATAATTCAAAGGGTTTCAAGAAAAAAAAATTCTAGAACCTGTTTTAAAGGCATTATCTGGGGACAAATAGCAGAAAATCAATCTTTTTACAGCTTTAACATGATGTACAAATAGGTCTATGTTGGGAATACCGTATTTTCAGTGACATTATAGCAAATACTGCCAACCTGCATTCCACTCCCAGCTCGTTCACAGGACCAAGCAGCCTGCTACTTGATCAAATGTTTGTAAAAGCAACTGATCTCCGAGAGAAAATCCAGCAATGGACTGTTTAAATATAACGCATCCAGGTCTATCCTTGATTTCCCATTAGAAGAGACCTGTAATAAGCCAAATAAACTGGGTGCAACACTCTTATCTATTCTGAGCAATCCTTTGTATTTGCAAGAAAACTAAGTGTATCTTATTTCTAATCTCTGCACTTTGACAGCCCACTTCAAAAGAGAATGTAAGAAATAAAAGCAGTAAATTCGTATCCTGTGGGATTTTTTTTTTTTCCCTCCTAAGGATTTGTCCTTCCTCCTTTCCATGTACCCATTTAAACTTTTTTTTTTTTTTTTACTTTATCTTAGTAAAATGAGTTTCATCAAAAGAAGGAATAACAGGGAGAAAAGGAGAACTCCACACCTGCACAAATAAGACAGGTGGAAAAGCCCATAGTGCTGTAAATGAACAAAGACATTCTCCTTTTGCGAATGCATTTAGGAGAAGATAGGTGAATGCATCTCCTGCATTTAGGAGGAGACAGGTGCTTTCTTTTTCAGTAGTGGAATTGATTTATGGTAGTGCAGACTGAATAGGGAACTACTTTATCGAAGTTCAGCCTAGCGGTGCCCCGCATCCCCCTGCACAGCCTGAACGACTTGAAGGGGCAATATCACGTGCTCTGACCTAAAGCAGCCTCCAAGAGCTCTCTAGTGGTTTCTGGTATTTTGTACTCATATATTCTGTCTATACCCATAGATACAATTTTAAAGTATTCCCTGCAAGAAGAGACTTCATTTCAAGATATGTTACCACAGTTAAACTGACAGCAATTGTTTTTATTAGTAGAACCATAATACTATTGGGCTTCATCAGGCATCGCATCTGTAGATTAATGTTCCCCCTTGTAGAAGTTATAAATTCAGTTCTGTCTGGCCTATAGTTTAATGATAGGGCCCTGCTGCCATTTTCAAGTATTTTTTTTCTCAATCATGTTATTAGTTCAGAAATTCAAAACACAACCAATGTTTTCAAAAAAAAAAAAAAAAAAGAATTATTCCTGTATGGTAAATGCTTAAATGAGGCAGAATTTTTATCTGAAATTAAGATATTAAACAGTCATTTCACCTTATATATACATATTTGCTCCTTGCAAAGCATATTTCCCAGTATTATTTTTCTATATCCATATAGATGTAAAAAATTGTCCAAAAATCTACATGCATTTGTCCCCCATCAATAAAGAACAAAACATTTTTACCAAAAGCTGAGACAAAGGAAGAAGATCCATTCCATCCAAAGCTTTCTGATAAGCAAACAGCCCAGTCCCCAATTCATTCCTCCCTTACCCAGAGCACCCCTCCTTCTCACCATCCCAAACAGGCTGAATTTGCCTATTGTGTCTCTGACAAGATAGCACAGAATTAAAACTCACATCAGTGAAATGAGCACTAGCTTTTTTCCCAGCTCACCCCTATAACAGGAATTTATAATAACCTTATTGTACTGCTGATGGTTAAAGGTAGTTGGATATGTGAGGTTATTTCAGAGGAAAAAAAAAAAAATCTTAAAAATGGGAACAGTCCCTTTATAACGGTCCCTTTTATGTTACCTACTGCATTTTTTTTTCCACTCATAAATGTCCGTTTTCCTTTCTACCTTCTGTTGTTATAATTGTTTCAATATATTAAATTTATAAATTATAATTTCTTAGTCACTAAGGTTTGTCACTTTTCCTAATGGAAAGACAGAACTAAATGTTCAGCCACTTCAGAAGGAGCTTTCCAGCTTTCTAATGTTGAGTTTGCTGAAAACGTTTGGGATGGGGTCTCTGGAATAAAAATGAATTGTTTTACTTATACCAGCAAGCACATTGGCACACGGTGGTGAAATCTCAGAGTTGTGTTGGAGTCTTGCCAAATGTTACTGATATCAGTGAAAATACTAAAAGCTGCTTCCTGGCGGCAAGTTTTCTCTTCTGTTTCTATTTTTTTCATTTCATTATAACTTCTGTGAACTCTTAAATTTTTCTGTCAACAGCATGCTTAAGATTTTAATACTTCCTAAATTAAATAAAATCATTACCTAAAGAAAAATATGGAAGTATTCTCACTCTAACAGGATTTAGGTTTTTAAAGAGTAATTACTCTGATGCTTTTTACTTTTCCGATGTACGCCATATTTTCTTTAATCAACCACAAAACCATCCATAGTACACCTTCCTATGAAGCAGAAATAAAAAAAATCCCTAGCTCTAAGTCATTCATTGACACATTAGAAGTGCCATGCAATTTCCCTAAGTGACAAATCTAAATGCTACAAAAATAACTGAGTGTGAAAAAACGCTGTCTGTAATGTCAGTTTACACACACAGGTGTTTGGACTCATTTATCGTCTTCTTCCATCTAGCAGAGATAAAGCACATCTGGCAGTTGATATTTTGCGCATGAAAGTCTTGCTGAGCCTCATCACAACCAAGTGCATCCAATTTTCCCTCCCTGCATGAAGCATGTAGTCACTTTGTGCATCAAAACGTAGCACAATCTTTTCAGCTCATGAATGTTTATCCTCTTTCAGCCACTGCTGCGTTTAAAATACAAATGCCTTAAACCGCATCAGTAGACAGGTGTTTAAAAGTTATTGCCAACACTAGAAGGAAGCACCGTTTCCTCTTCAAACTACAAATTAAAATCTTTAGGTTTTCCTCCACAGAAACAAACAAATAAGCATATTGACATCCATAACTGCGTTTCTGTGGAACATGGGAGCAACCCCATCCCTTCCCCATTCATCCAACCGAATGTTTATCCTCTTTCAGCCACTGCTGCGTTTAAAATACAAATGCCTTAAACCGCATCGGTAGACAGGTGTTTAAAAGTTATTGCCAACACTAGAAGGAAGCACCTTTTCCTCTTCAAACTTTTTATTATTTTTTTTATTATTATTTAATTCAAACAAATTAAAATCTTTAGGTTTTCCTCCACAGAAACAAGCAAATACCTTTTATTGACATCCATAACCGCGTTTCTGTGGAACATAGGAGCAACCCCATCCCTTCCCCATTCCATCCAACCTGAGAGCACCTTCCAACCCACCTGGAAGGTAAAAACAGGAATTCCCCGAGGCAGAACCAGCATTTTGAATCGAGAAAAATCCTTCAGTACTGACCCCAGCAGGAACTACAACTCTGAGAGCAAACACAATCCTGTTCCATATCGAATCCACCCCATGCTCGTAGAGCTCCCTAGACAACATCCCTAGCCATGATGTGCCATGATGTCATGCTGATCTTTTATTTAAGATGTTAGGAGTATTTCTATTGTTTACTAGCAGTTCTTTTAACCTCCATCTCCCCACCAATATTTTCACCTTTTCCTTCCCCTGTTCTTTCCCTGGATTGCTACTGCCACCAGATACAGATAAATGAGTATGCACAGGAAAGGAAAAGGCAAAACAACAAAGCTTTTTGGAGTAACTTCGCTCTCACTACAACTTTTCTGACCTGATTTGTATTCCTCTTGTTCATTCCCATACTTCTAACAGAAAACAAGTGTTTTTCTTCTTCTTTTTAAAATCAGGAAAATAATCAAAATTGAAACAAAATACTTTTATCATTATAAAAGGTCTGACCACTTCTGTAACTGAAGTGGAATCAATTACATGCCCGAGACTTCATATGCTACAGCATTACCTGTGATGTTGTCAGAGCACAGGAGAACAGAGGGATACTCCTCTTTGTCACAAAGTAGGCTGATGAAAAGTAAAAAATCATTAGAGTTCTGACGAATATTCAGTATAAATCCCCATTACATGGTTTCAGGTTCCATTTAGCCTTGGAATTCACTCCAGCTTTTTCTAAAGGTTAAAAGCAGATATTCCCCATTATCCCTTGGACTGTTGTGTGTTTTTTCCATCCACAATTACCTCCACTTCTTCTCCTCCTGAGCGTTAGTGATACTTCATCTAAACATCCCACTGATCTTTCGTGATGTCATGCCTCCGTGTTTTAACGTTTATTTTCTTTCTGAGATTGATTTGACAATTTAAAGAGGAACACATTACAGCAGGTTGAGACAGTCAACATGTTTTGGAACATAATGAGGAATTATTTGTGCTAAAGAAAAAAAAGTTTGAAGTGCATCGGACAAGAATATAAAAAATGCAGGTAGCTTCATGGTTGAAAGTGCTGGGTACACTACAATAAGGTTTTTCATAAGCTTTTTTCTTTTAAAAATAGAAGGTAAAATATAAGCCAGGTTTCCTTAGTGTTTCAAAATCACTAACTACAAACTACTTTTATGAGATTCTGAAAGTCTTCACACTACACAAATTTTATACACATTTGTTGGTGTTTGACCCCTGTAGGCAGCTCACTTCCCCCCTGTGGGATAGGGGAAAAAATCGGAGGAGTAGAAATGCGAAAACTCTTGGGTTAAGATAAAGACAGTTTAATAGGGAAATCAAAAGCTGTACATGCAAGCAAAGCAAGAAATTCATTCACTACTTCCCATCATCAGACAGACCTTTAACCATTTCCAAGAAAGTAAGGCCCCATCACACATCCTTTGGAAAGAAAAGTGTTATTATGGTATATAATGTGATTGAACCCAAAGTGATCCCTCAAAAAGGACAAGGAAAACATGTATAGAATTATATCTGCTTCTTCTATAAGATGTAGGAAAGAAAATAGCAGAGATCCATGTTTTACTTTGTACAGCCTCACTTGGATGTGTAAGACACTAGTCATTTTGTTTGCAGTAAACAGCAGAAGGGAATGTTTTTGATGTCAAAATCACTTAGATACATAGCCCTACTTAAATCAACACGAATTAAGCGTCTAAAAACATTATTTGTAGATCTAGGACTACGGTGCTTGTACATCAGAATAATCAGGAGAGATTTAGTATGCATGGTTTGTTTCCCTGAAGGTTGAGCAAGAGTTGTGGTCAGCTGGCATTAGAAATGACTCAAGATGAATGGATAAATAAGTTTCACAGATTTGAGCTTCTGTAGCAGACTGAGGCATTTGCACATAAGGTCAACCTTTCTGTACAGACCAGCGATCCTCACCTATTCCAATCACAAGCAGCTTCCTGTGGGATTTATTGTGTTACTGCATTGCCATCTGCACTGGTGTCGTGCTGTGGAAAGGTCTGAAAGCATAGATAGGAATTATGGTGACACCAATTTTTACAGGAAATATTGCCTGGTTAATAGCATTTGGCCATGCTCTCATTCTTCCATAGCTTGAACTGCTCTTAAAAAGAAAGATAAAAAACATCAAGGAATACCCATCACACTGACATTAAATGACCTTATGGTACTGTCGTGGGCATGTGAGTTCTCTCCAATATAGGAAAGACAAAATCTGTCAGTTAAAGAAAAAAGGGGCTTTCTTAATTGTGGTGGCGTTTTTTTTTTTTGCAGTTTGTTAACTACAAAACTGAGCAGGGGAAAAATAAGATACAGTGGTTTTGACATCTGGTGTTAATAGAAAGTACAATTTCAGAACCACTTTGCACACTACAACACAGTTTAACTTTTTATTAGACTTTGCTCTTTGTCATTGAGTACAAGGTATCAACAACTTATCTTTAACCAACCACTCCAAATTCCAGGAATATCACAATAAAAGGAGCTAACTACTACTTATTCTGTCATTGTATGTTTTTGCATAAAATTGATTTCAATTATGATGGTATTTTCAAAGAGACACAGTACTTCATTGTGATTCCCATGAGGAATCAGCATGCTTTGTGTATCAAATTGGAAATACCACCAGTGAGGAAGACAGGAAAAAGAGAAAGGCAAGGAAGACTGAGAAGAACAGAGTAGAATTCTTATAACAGAAAGTAAAACTGTAAGAAGTTAAGAGGGACAGAACTTGGAAGAAGATTTGGGAGGGTGAGCCAAAAGTTCATAAGATAGTCTATAAAGGAATACGGTTTTTAAAAAAGAAAAATTGAAAGTTATAAATAAATCCTAGAGAGTCAAGAATGGAAAGAAAAAGTAATAGTGAAAACACCACCAAGGAAAGCCACTCTCCGGGTAGTGCTATAGACTCACCAGACAGCTCACAACAGCAGGAATGCGTAACAATTTTCTGAACTGTAATCATTGCATCTTCCCTTTAGTGCTTTTTTTTTTTAAAACCACTCCACCCTCAGAGTGTACCTTGCTATCCAGTAAGCTGAAGATGAAGCAGGAGGAGAGCTTGCTAAAGCACAGGTGTTCTAGATTTCCTAACTACTCAAAATGACTTTGAAATCATAGAGCCAGGGATGTGCTGAAGGCAAAGAGATGAAGCTTTCTTTGCTTCTGCAAAACCATCTGCCATACCCCAGTCTGCAGAGCTGTTCCAGGTGGTGTACAACCTGGTTAATCCAGGCTCTGTCCAGTTGGATACACAAATGAGATGTTTATGCTAGGAGGGATTTTCAAGCTTCTTTGCAGATAACTCTTCAGCTGGCACGATCTGCCTCACTGCTGTTGAGGCAGAGACCAAGGTTGCAATGGCAGAGCCTTTCCCAACCAGTGCTGCTCAGGGCTGCATTGAAGTGTGCTTTAACATGGATTCAGCTGCAGTCTGCAAGATGAACCTACATTTTATAACCAAGAAGGACCAAAATGATGGGACTCATCTTCCTTCAAGGGTTAGAAAATCTGTGGCAAGACTAGTCTACTGGTTTGAAAGCATCTTGAGAGCTCAAAAAACAGACAAAAAAGCCCCAAATCCATGAGAGACATTCAAACAATCAGATTGCTAGTTGAAACATTAAGTAGGACAGAGGAAGCAAAAAGGGAAATCTTCCACAGAAAAGTAGCTGAAACGTGGGGTGTGACTCTTAATCTTAGAACTCCTTATTCAGCCACTATGATCAATATTGTCTTCAGTGAAAAATGTAGCCTGCTAACATGGTAGGATTTGTGGTAGCTTTATAAGAGAGTGTGCACTGCCAGGAAGTCTACTAAGATAAATATATAATGAGGATAAGTTATGGAGTATTCTGAATTTTTGGTATTGTATTATATCAAATCATTCCTTTTTCTCCAAGCAATGAGTCTCAGCTTAAATGTTGCCAAATAATATTTAGATGAGTATTTTTTCTTTTATTGCATACCATGGTAGTGTAAAAAAATAAAATTCATTTGGAGTTTTAGAACTTAGAAACACACAATGAAAATGAATAAAATGTTCTTGAATAATAGTAGGCCCTTCAAAGGGATTACATCAATAATGTTAATTATAAGATAACAGATTAATTGTTCTGCAAAAAGTCACCAAAATTATTAAAGACTTTTGGATTTGATTCTCTACTATGAATTAGAAGTATTAGATTAACTTTGAGAGGCAGAACTATTTATGCCAGATGTCAAACACTTTTTAGAAGTAAACAGCTGGGTTGGAACTTTATTCTAGCTCCTTTGCCCCCACTAAAGCAACAGATACTTTCAGGAGGCTAGTACCTGCTGGCTCACATTTTGGATCATGGAGTACTGATAACATCTTGAGGCATAGTATGGAACCAACCCGTTTTTGTTTTTAGACTTCCAGAGTTCGTTACCAAGTAAGTAGATTGAGTACAAAATTTACAACTGTTGTGTTATCACTCCGTTTCAAGTGATTTATAAGACTTCTGGAGGCAGAATCTGGTGCCAGCGTTAGACTAATCTCCTTTCTGATATCTAAAGGCTATATTGATTGGGACAACTAACTGTAAATCCAACCAAATAAAATCTTCAGAAAAATGTGTCACATACAATAAACTTTGAGATCTTTCAGGGCCACATCTTCAAATGAAAGACTGCCTACAAGAATATCAGATTTTACTGTCACTTTTGTACTCCAACAGTATTAACTATTTCCAACTCCTTGTCTTCCACCTTTTATTTTCAGAGACTTCACGTATCAAAAACCTAAAGATATCTATTAGCAAGCAGCAAGTAATGGCAACAGCAACCACTACCATTTTTCGTTGTATTACTTTTTGCAAATGTGAATAATAACTTCTAAACACAAGTTTCCAAATAAATCATGACAAACACAGTCTGAAACCCTAACGTGCACTGTTTCCATTTATGGAAGCAAAACACATTATTGAGCAAGCTGTATTACCGACTATTATTGTGGTATTGCCAAATGCCAAAAGAGTGTAAGTAAGCTATTATGCAATAGAAGTTAGGCAAACAATTCTTTCAGACAGAAAATTCTGAAAATTTTTACTGTTACTAAAATAGTGTTTTTCTGAATTGAATCACAAGATCAATGACCTCTTGTTTTTCATGAATTCTAAAATGCACTAGACATAACTCTCAAATGCTGCCAGCTGCATCAGACAGACTGTAATTTAACATGCTTAGGTAGGCAGAAATTAAGTGTCTAAATTAGCCAGTACCAGTACAGATTTTTTTCTTCAATTTGAGACTAAAAGTAACAAAAAAAATCTACTCTGTTTCCCCATAACAAGTTCCCATATAAATCATTTAAACAAAAGTTAAAGACATTATCATACAATCCATAAAAATTAGAATACAAATATTTGTTTAAAAATATACATGTGAACACAACTGCCACAATTTTGCCATGAAACAAAACCATTTTGCACACATCTTCAATACCCCCTGCTTGTTATATCCTCCCCCTACCTTTTTTTTCCCCCTCATTCTTTATTTGCACATGCAAACATACAAGTTCAGGCAATATACAACAAATTTTCCCCATATCCTGAACAAAATTTAAAACAAACACCATAAAAAACATAGTAGGATACTATTTGCTGCAATGCAATTTTCAGGCTCTGAAGTCACTAACCGAAACCTCCACATATTCATGAGAAAGACCTGCTAAGCCAGTACTATTGCAGGAAGAGATTTATTAGCTTCCTTAATGATATTTTTCACCAATTACTTGTTTGGTTTTCATTCTTTCAGTTACTGCTGCCACCTTTCCTATATCACACACAACTATTTAGATATCCAGATGTTCCTCTGGATTTCTGCTTTTGTTTCTTTTGCTTTTTTTTTCTTTTCTGGATTTCTGCTTTTTTGTTTCTGCCAAACTGAAACTATTCTAGCGTCCTAGATGGCATAGTCATGGTGGAACACCTCACCACCATGGAATGCTGCCATGGATGGATACCAGTTCTTTGGGAAGGATAGGCTGGGATAGCAAGGAGGGAGAGTCTCCCTGAGCATGGTAGAGCAGCAGGGAAAGCAGGGACCTCTGCCTAGGGACAGACATTGAGACAGCCTTGGCTGCAGAAAAAGACCTTGGAAGTCCTCGTAGACAACAAGTATAACATGAGCCAACAATGTGCTCCTGTGGCAAAGAAAACCAGCAGAACCCTGGGATGCATTAGGCAGAGTGTCAGAGGTGGAGGAAGGTGATCCTTCCCCACTGCTCAGCCCTGGTGAGATGTATTTGCCATGCTAGGTCCAGTTCTGAGATCCCCAGTGCAACAGAAACAAAAGCACGTGCTGCGAAGAACTGGGAAGTTGATTAAGCAACTGAATTATCTTCTGTACGAGGACAAGTTGAGAAATCTGGGACTGTTCAGCCCGGAGAAGAGAAAGCTCGGGGGAAATTGCAGCAGTGTGTACCACCTATTGGGGGTGGTAAAGGAGACAGATGCTTCTCAGCAGTTCCCAGAATCAGGACAAGAGGCAATGGGCACAAACCGCAATTCAGAAAATTCCATTTAAACGTTACCAAAAACCCCTTTATTCCTGTGGAGGTGATAAACTGCCACAGGTTGCCCAGACATGTTGTAGAGTCTCCTTTGGAGATACTCAAAAGCCAGCTGAGCAAAGCTCTGAGCAAACTGCTCTAGGTGCCCCTGCTTTGGGTATGGGGATTGGACTAGACAGTTTCCAGACATCCCTTCCTACCTCAACTATTTTGAGATTCTGTGGATATTTAGTTCAGACAGATAACCACAGAACAAAACTTGAATACTACTATTGCAAAGAATCCGAGACCTAGGTAAGTATCAAATTCACCTATTTCTATGTTGCACTGCATCATATGTACCCATTTTGAGTGGGTGTCAAACAGCAAGACAAATCAGTGCTCTTCAAACAATGTGTGCAATCAGCCCAGTCCTAAACATTATGTCAAGGACTTGTTATAAAGTGAAAGAACTTTTTTTTTTTTTGCTGTGTTTTTCAACATCACAGGACTGCTATTGTTCAGCAGAGAGGTATAGAAACTGAATGGTGTCTGCTGCCTCCTCAGTGAGCTTTCATGAAAAGTTGTTTTTGATTTATTATTAGGTAAAAGACGTTTTAAATTTAAATTAATATGCTTTTAAGGTCAACTACTCCTGACTTTTTTTTCTCATGCTCCAGTCTCTAAAGTAAGTGAAAAACAAAACCAAAAGAGCTTAAGGAGTCTCCAGAATCAGGTGCAATTATTCCTTGATAGGAAGAAACAGAACTAAATCAGTGTTCTGTATCTTCTGCTATTTCCCTCCCTCTTTCCTGTTATATTTTCCTTTCTTTCTACCACACAAAGCCTCAGAGACATTTATTTTTAACATCATCCTACTATAGGATGCAACACAACAGTTGTACTCAGCTAGCTGATTTTGTCTGTGATAGTTTTCTCAGTTTCAAACTGTACAGATCATCCTGTGCACCACTGATCATCTTAAAGTTTAAGCAATTAAAGTTAAAGCAATTAACCAGACTTGCACTATAGTTGGAGAGAAGGGCAGTTTCATATAACAGATACAAGAAAAAAAATCTACAGCATCTAAGAAAAAAGACAGGATGAGTCTCAGGGCTTACCTGGCTCTGAGTCCCTAAAGGTAAGCACAAGGAGCCTGCTGCATTAAGGAACAAAGTAGAAATCTACTGGATTTGCAAGAAAATTCACTCATGACGATAGGTAAAGCAACATTTAAGGGTAGAATTTGGATTTTACTTAAAACATTCCCCCATTTCTTTTTCTTCAGTTTTCCAAAAACACTTATTCCAGTAACTCATTCATTTGCTTTTCAGGCTGCAAGAGTTTAAACTAATAAAACACATGTAAGTAATAGGGCTGAACTCCCTCTTCAGAATACCACCACTAATATGTACTTGCAGCTCAGCTGCTTTTTTAATATTTTAGCAATCTACATTTTTACCATTCTACAGGCTTTTGTACTAAAACCCAGCCATCACAGGTTCCTGAAAAGCAGATCCTGCTTGACCAACCTGAT
>NW_010553832.1:35847-40549 GCF_000687285.1 Phaethon lepturus | reverse complement strand
GGCCGGCAGGAGCTGTTGCACAATCATGCACTTCCCTGGGGCGGCTTCGGGGCTGGTTCAGCCTCTCACACGCAGCCTGAGGAGTCTAAACCGGGATGACCCTGGCCTCGGCCTGGGCTGCAGGTGAGGGGCTGTGACCGGGGCGCTCCCCTCGCACCTCTGCCTGCTGGAAACGCCTCGGGGGGGTTTTGAGGCAGAGTGCTCGTCTGGGGTTTTGACACAGGAGGGGGTTATGTCTTGGTGGCCTCCTCCAAGGCAAGCCTCTTGGAGGCTTAGGGGCATGTGGGTTTATTTGTGTTCTGTACTCTCGTGCTACGAAACCTCTTCTCTAAAAGCCTGGGGAAGTTCAGTGCTTTTGTATTGCAAACTAGTTGCACGAGAGTGGGGTGAATAACTGAAAACATAACTGAACTCCATTTTAAATTTATATGTTTATATGTATAGAAATGTATATGCAGTCATTATGTGTTGCTCTTGCGCTTTTAAATGAAAACATACCCTTATCAACTAAGTAGTAGGCTTAAAGAAGTAATAATTGAGAATCTGGAGCTGTTTTAATTCTTTTAATACTACAAATTTAAGACTCATGAGTTTTGAGGTCTTTCAGGTGTATGTCAGTACAACATATGCAGTGCAGTAGAGTTTCTTTTAACATTGTTTGTCCATCCTTTAGGATATGTAAGTGGGTACTTCCAACGGGTAACATCTCTTTAGCAGTGTTGGATATGCCTATTTCTGTTCATTGAATGCTGTTGCTTCTCTGTCTTAGGCCACTCATAGCTCTGCCTGGCCCATCTGTTTTTCTAGTCCAGGGTAGTGTGGCCATGACCTCCACCTTGCGTCCTCAGTTTCTTAGAAAATACTGCAACAAAAATCAGGCTCTCGGCCTATGCTACATCAACACCCTATGAGTTTCTTTTTACCTGTAGTATCCAGCTATGGCATTTTTGCTTTCATTTCTGAGAGAATTTTGACAGACTGACTCTTGTGTATCTGCTTTTCTACCTTCTTGCCCAATCTACCATGACTTCTCTGCTAGCAAACCCTAGTTTTTGTTACTTGTTTGCCTACTTTGTCCAACGCTTTCCACCAAGCCATCTGTTGCAATTTTGCTATCTGAGCTCAACAGCTTGCTGATGACTTCTCTTGCAGACCTAGCCACTGCATTTTTTAGATAGTAAATTATTACCATCTTTGACATATAGTTTTAAATGTATTTATTAAATGGAAAATTCAAATACCTTTTCCCATTAAATGTTCACTCAAAATGAGAGATAGGAACACAGTCTTCATTTAGCCCCTTGGATTTTGCAAGCAGCAGATGGGATGGATGTGCACTTGTGCAAATATAGTACAAGCTCTTAGACTTTCATGTGCCTGGGAGCAGTTGTTATAAAAGTAAAGGTGAATATGAAGGAGTGGGATTGATCTAGCTCCTTAACCTGAATGTAAAATCTCCACTTCCTGCTACATGCTTCTGTGGGAGTTAGCAGGGCCATTGCCTGCAATATTCTTGAAAAAAGTAATCCTTTGTTGTACCTCTCTGCCTGGAAATAGTATGCGGAGGTGAAATGGGATATTGCCTATTACACAATAACAACACAGACATAAAAACATCTAAGAAAAAAGAATGCAATGGAACAAGTGTCAGGATGTTTCAAATCACATGTAAAAGCATGATATTCTCATAGTAACTTCCGTAAATTTAAAATTACTGAGATGGTTGCTTGTAACCATTGTAAAATGTAACCTTGTAAAACAACTCAAGAAGCTCATCAGTTTTTAAATTTTGAGCCTCATGAGGAGAGAGCAAGAACAGTTCACTTTCCAACACAAAGAATGACCCTGTGGGTAGCACTTAGGCTGAAGTAAGAAGCTAAAGTAAGAAGGCTAACTGTAACAACTGGCAAAACCAAGCAAGTAAATAATTGAGTGTAAGTGTATCTGTTAGGGTTTTTCTACCTAGAGAACTGCCCTGAACAGTCATCAGCTCAATTAGTGTGATCTCTTCAGTCTAAAGGGCTTTAACGAGGAATTACACATACTTTTTTTATGACATGCTGCATTAAATTGTCAAGTGAGTGGGTTTATTTTTTATGCCCTAATGGCCTATCATTTCCACATGAGGTAGATTCTGCAGGCAAAGGGAAAGAACTGCACCACTCGGGCCTGACAAGAAGTCTTTGGTTTTGGGGTTTTTTGGTTTGTGGGTTTTTTGTTTGTTTTGTTTCTTGATAATGAGGTTTAATAACCCTGTTGAATAGGAATATCTGATCAAGAATATCTGTAGAAATATCTATTTATCTGTCTATGTAGATAAATTCCAATATAAGAAAACATCCACATTTCTGAATATAATGTTACCTACTAAAATGATGGGCAAGTTTGGAGGAAGTATATGAGAGAGTATCACAAGCTTTTTCTTGAGGAAAAGTGCATTTATTCTAACCCTTTCAGTTCTTCTGGGTTCACCTTGATATCAAGCTGCGCTGATAGAGCTTTTTTCCTTCAAAACTCACAAAAGAATATCTTTCAGTTAAGCAAGTGGTAGATGCAATGCAATGTAGTATGTTTAGCTGAAATTAATGTAGACTAACAGGAGCTGACCATGTCAGTCCCTTCAGGAGGACAGCTAATTGGATATTATCGTTACTGTAGTAAATATCCATCTGTTCTGTAGTTTGTCTTTCAAATGTGCTAAGAATTCACAGTTATACTGGAAATTGATGGAAGTACAAGAAGTTAATTGCCTCTGAAAATCCGACTGGAAGAAATTTGTGGTTAGGACTCAAAGTTGGAGAAGAGTTTGGCTTTGAAAGTTTGTTGGGAAATATTTGAAAGAGACCAAACTGGAACAAAAAAGAACATTCAGTGTAAGCAGAGGGCAGCTGGATGATCTTGTGGGCTTTAAAGAACTGGAGACATTTTTACAGCACTGTGTGGGTGGTTAGGAAGGTTTGTGTATACTTCCCACTAATGTTCATGGGCAAGAATAAATTTTGCCTCTCAGTCCCTTTTTTCTTTTTTTAATTAAAAAAAATAAAGATGGTATAATACCTGCTGCATGTAATTCAGGATAAGTATGTAATCCTGAAGGATAAGGATATTGTTAAAAATGTGTCAGATTGCTATATCTATTGTTGCACCTGAATACCCTTTTCATGTCTTTTGGTTTCTTTTCCTGAAGTTTTATATCTTAAATTTGCAAAGCAGAAAAATACCTGTTTGATAGGCATTTCTACTTTTGTGATCCTGAGGGAAATGAATGTAGCAACAGCATATTGAACATATTTATTTTGTTGAAGAAATCTCAGGTACCTTTGTGGAATATGCTGTGCTTTGTGAGATGATGCTGAGGAACACTAGAAGTGGAAGCAGTTAAGTGAAACATTTGTCATTTACTTTCTCAATAAAATTAACTCATGCTATTTTTTTAATACAACTTTTCCTATATAGTTGTAAAATTTGGTTATATTTGGCGCTTTGATAGAACCAACAAACCCTCAAAAAAGCAAAAGCTGTCAGACTTTGGCACTGAAATTTTTCTGAATGTATTAAACTTCTAAAGGAGAGTGAAAGAATCAGTTGCAGGCCCAAAAAGGGTGAGCTTAGGGGGGAAGGAGAGAATAGAGAAAGTTCAGATGACAGTAAGTAAATTACACCAGCTGTGCCCATGCCGGTAACACTGGATGTGTGCTTCATTGGAAGGAAGGAATTTTATTTATTTTTTTTTTAGCCTAGAACACTGCTTCCTTCCCTTTTTCCCCCTCTTTGGAATTATAAAGATAAGCTTTAAAATGACTACACCATTCACTAAAATTAGGCCAACTTGTGAAAGTGTCATGTAATTGCAATGATTGTGTTGGCTGAGGCTAGTGCAGTACAAGTCCAGGCAGTAACCTGTTGGCATGATTTAAATATTAATCCCCGCTGCTGTGCTTGAACTGCAGCCAGCAAAAAGTCCTCCAAAGTCTCCAGGTTAATCACCTAGTTAAAGTTTGTTTTGGCCTCCATCTCATTCCATCCCTAAGTAACCTATAATTTTAATATAGCACATTGCTAGAGAACTTATCATAGAATCATAGGATAGTTTGGGTTGGAAGGGATGTTTCAAGGTCATCTAGTCCAACCCCCTGCAATAAGCAGGGACAGCGTCAACTAGATCAGGTTGCTCAGAGCCCTGTCCAGCCTGACCTTGAATGTTTCCAGGGATGGGACATCTACCACTTCTCTGGGCAACCTGTGCTAGTGTTTTACTACCCTCATTGTGAAAAGTTTCTCCCTTATCTAGTCTAAATCTCCCCTCTTTTGGTTTAAAACTGTTACTCCTTGTCCTATTGCAACAGGCCGTACTAAAGAGTCTGTCCCCATCTTTCTTATAAGCCCCCTGTAAGTACTGGAAGGCTGCAATAAGGTCTCCCAGGAGCCTTTTCTTCTCCAGACTGAACAACCCCAACTCTCCCAGCCTTTCTTCATAGGAGAGGTGTTCCACCCTTCCAATCATTTTTGTGTCCCTCCTCTGGACCCTCTCCCAACAGGTCCATGTGTTTCCTGTGCTGAGGGCTTCAGAGCTGCATGCAGGACTCCAGGTGGGGTCTCATCAGGGCAGAGTAGAGGGGCAGAACCACCTCCCTCGACCTGCTGGCCACGCTGCTTTTGATATAGCCCAGGATACAGTTGGCCTTCTGGGCTGGAAGTGGCA
>NW_010553832.1:0-35821 GCF_000687285.1 Phaethon lepturus | reverse complement strand
TTCCCTTCCTCCCTCAGCCTGTATTGATACCAGGGGTTGCCCTGACCCAGGTGCAGGACCCTGTACTTGGCCTTGTTGAACCTCATGAGGTTCACATGGGCCCATTCCTCAAGCTTATCCAGGTCCCTCTGGATGGCATCCCATCCCCCAGGTGTGTCAACTGCACCACTCAGCTTGGTGTTGTGTGAAAACTTGTTGAGGGTGCACTTGATCCCGCTGTGTCATTGATGAAGATGTTAAACAGTACTGATCCGAATACAGACCCCTGAGGGACACCACTTGTCACTGATCTTCATCTGGACATTGAGCTGTTGACCACTACCCTCTGGATGCGACCATCCGACCAATTCTTCATCCACCCATCAGATTCATATCTCTCCAATTTTGACAGAAGGATGTTTTAGAGGACCATGTCAAAAGCTTTACAGAAATCCTGACAGACAGCTTGAAAGGGTTTGAAGTCTGTTAAGTTTTCCAATCGTGTATTATACGAAAGTTGGGCTTTGTGCCACAGAATACAGCTTTAGGTAGAGGGAAAAGAATACAATGCGTTGGCCAGGTTAGTTCTTTTTTGGTAGTAATCTAGCTTAATGGGTTTTGGAAACACTTCATCTGTTACCTGTGCAAGTCTTTCTACATAGACTAATGAAAAGTCAGGTGGGAGCAGTTGGAAGTCATGACTTTGAATTTGTATTATCCAAAGATGACTGATACACAGCAAACTGAAAGCCTGTTCAGGATTGCTCAACAGTAATACTTCCATGGCATATTTGTTTTATTAAGGTAAGCAATTAAACTAGCTAGTAAGAGATGAAGCCAGCAATGCTATCTGTGGCGTATAAAGCTGCATTAAACTATGGAAGACTTATCTGAAACGGGCAAATACATTTCAAGTCAAGATAAGCATTGTGTACTTTCATCTTTCCTACCCAGTAACCGCCTTCTGTAGCGGAAAAACAAAGCTAGTGACGGTCATGTATTAATTAGCAGTAGCAAGAAGTTAATTGATCATATAGTGCATAGGTTTTTCTAAAGTATAAGAACAGTATTACTACTCTGTGCAGCACAGTACTTAAGCAAGCACAGGGACAGCTCTGTCTCAGGACTTTGTTTCAGTGATTTTTTTTTTAGATACATGTTTCTTAATTTGTCTTTACAACCTTTTAAAATAAGGAAATAAAAATACATCCCCCAGCAGAGTATCTGGTTTTAATATTAGTTTAGTTTTACCTTGACATGCATAGCCCAACAGTGCCTGTTTCAAATAGAAGCAAAGTCTCTCAGAACCATACATTCAAATATTAATTTGGATAACCAAGCAGTCTGTAAACACATCAAGTAGAGATAAAGAAGTTTAACTGTGTGACTGCTTTGGAGACAAGTATTTGTCTTCATCTTATGAAGCATCTTCTGTTTTCTGTTTTCAGCCATTTTGAATTCTTGCTAAAATATTTGTTCAGTTTTCTTTAACTGACCCATCTAATGTTACATGTTGATATATGGGCTTTGTGTTGGGCTCTTAATTTCTACTTAGTATTAACTTTAAAAGAATTAATTCAAGTGTTTGTTTTAAATAACATTTAATTTTCATGTTGATAGTGGAGATGATGGAAAGCCAACAGAAGTTGAGGATTGTTAATAATTCAGTTAAGTTAGCATTGTTTTACCAGCAGAGTATAACCGCTGCTCAGTGGTATATTACTAATCCCTAGCACAAGTACTAATTGACAAGACTCCAGTAGAATGGGTATAGCTTAGAAATAATACTTATGTATGTGCAGTTTATATACTACAGATCTGGTTGAAGTTTTTCATTATGTCAGTTTAGGTTTCTGACTTTGGCCTGATTAGCTTCAGTTTTTGTACTGGGAAAAAGGAATATAAAACAGTGCTTATGTTTAGGTAAGTTATTTTGAAGGTGCTGTAAATGATTATTAATGTTTCCTATCTTTGCAGTTAAACTAAACCAGTTTAAGAAGTCTGTCAGTTGTTGATGCTATTGCAGTACTGAGGGAGCTGAGACCACCCAACTTTGTACGTGTCTTGCAGAGTCTTAAGACTTTTAGTCCAACTTCTGCAGTATTATTATAAGCAATGCAATTAAAAAAGAGAAGAGAAAGGAAAAGAAAGTTCCTTTAAGTTTGATGTTGCAGCAACAAGTTATGTAAGACCAGCTTGAAACAATCTCTTTCAAACCTTTTAAGGAAGTATCTTCTGTAGGACTACCAAACATAAAGGTATCAACTTTTCCCTCCTTGCCCCCACCTCTGTCTTGCAGTTTCAAAGTTTTATTGCTGTTTGCTGTATTGGTTTTACATGCTGTCTCTTGTAAGTACAAAAAAATCCACTCTGGGAGACTGCCTGCAAAACAAAGTTTGCATACTTCAGAATTTGACCCAGAAGGAGCCTGGTTGATAGCCTGCCTTTAAGAGGAGGTTTGTTTTATGTCAAGGGTGTGCCTGTTTGCTGTGTTTGAAATTAATGCCCACTAAATGTTGAAGCAGTGACTTTTCTACAGCCGAGTTATGTGAAAAGCTGCTGTGACTTTGATTTGCTTCCTGCTTAGATAGTCACCATCGTTTAGCCATGAAGAGCTATGATAGAAAGATCCTGGGGGTGGTGTTTTTTTGAACCCTTGTGGTAAAATTAGTAGTACCTCCCTACTTATTGCTTTAATTAGTGGAGCAATTCCTGTGTTGCTTGGGCTGTTGGAAGGTCCCCGTTCAGAATTCCCCAGCAGCCCGTGGTCGATGCAGGTCTGCCACAGAATGCTGTCTGCTGCTCCCAAGTAAGATGGCTGGTCTTGCCAGCTGCTCCACAGCTGGCGTTTGTGTTTTGCGCTGCCTGGGCCTGGAAGCTTGGTCATTTCTTCTTTCCGTCGTCAGGAGCTGTGTGTTTGACTGACGAGCTGTGTGCTTGACTGACATGCTGTTGGGTAAGAAGGCTGAATTTTGTCCTTGTCCTAAACCTAAACCAGGGTATTTCCAGTTAGACTGCACGCAGTTATGTGACCAGATGACATGTTCTACAGTCAGCTGGGTAACAAAATGATGGGCAAAAGAGGGTGGCAGGGCTGGGAGGGCAGTTCTGACAGTTGGTGCAGCTCAGCTCAGATGGGTAACAATTTTTCAGAAGCTTAATGGTTGGAAGAACACGGAGACTTCAGTGGCAGAGGTCATCCAAGCTGTGTCAATGGGAGTATTCCACCCCAGTTTGTTACACTAGGGCTTGTCTTCACTGCTGTCACAGAAGTAGTGACTGATACGTATGCATCCGTGCAGATAATGCTGTCATTAAGTGTCCTTGGAACACGCCTACTGTAGACCCTGGTGCAATCTTCTGTGAATTATTTCACACAAGATGCACAGACATATTTTCTGTTTTGTAACATTGAATTATATTTGCACTTTTTTCCTACTGTAGATGGGTCTTGAGCAGATCTGTGTCAGCGGAGGAATTTCTGGAAGATTGTCCCACTGATATTTGTAAAATAAATCAGATAAACATGAGTAAACTATTTAAGATACCTTAAGGATGAAAATGGAAGTACTTCAGTAACAAAAATGGTACTATTAAAACAGCATAATATGATAAAATAGAACTTCTATTTGAAACTGAGTCATAACTTCTGACAGATGGTGTTCCAAATTATTTAAATTTAATTCTTTGTCTATGGAAATGCACATCATGTTTAGGTGCCTCATAGCTTTGTATGCCATAAGAGAATTACAGCACAGTGACTTCTGGTACTGTGCTCTCTAATTTGGTTTCAGTATTTGAACTAGAATATACTAGCTGAAGAATTGACCTGATAATAAATTGTTGTGACTCTGTGGAATGTTTTCCAGCTTGATTTGTGATCCTTTATCACCTGCCACTTCAGGAATCTAGTCTGTACCTACTGCTTTCAGGAATCCTTGCTTAGCTGATAACCAATGTGAACATCTCCAGACACCTCTCACCTCTTGGTTTCTTTTTGCTGGCAAAATCAAGAATGGAAGCCACTTAAATAATGAAACTGTTAATGGAGTGTTTTAAGTTATTCTGAAAAACTCTGTTACTAAGGTCAGAGCCATAGAATTATTTTAAATTTGAACTGAAGCTTGGGATGAGAGTTTTTGATAAATTGTGTGTGTATGTGGCAGAGATGATGAACAAGGTCTTAAAAATGCAAGTAGTAATGACAATTAACAGTTCATAGCTGACTGAATAGTGGTTTACCCTAGCAAGATCTCTATCTTGTTGTCTGAATTAACTGTGTTATAGAGAAATTTTAGAATCTATTTTTACTGATAATTTGCTATAATCTGATTTTTTTTTCCCCAAGTACTGAGGCATAAGGAAGTGTTTTGATCAAAGGCAGAAAACCATTTAAGATCCAAGCATGACATTTTCTTTGCATTCTGTATTTTCTTATTTTACAAGTGATCTTCTTAACCTTTTTGCTCAATCAAATTGATTCTAATTACATCTGGAAAGCAATCAAGTCTTCTGTAATGTCTTCTACTAGAAAAATTGGCTGTAAATGCTGATTTTAGAAACAGTCTGCTAAACATACTGTACTGCAATACACTTGCAAACTGGATAGCCTCCCCCCCCAATATTTAGTGTTTGTTAACTGTATTAACATGCCTGGAGTATGTTTGCTGCTTATGCATGAAAGAGGTATATTGACATGTTTATTGTTTGTGGCAAACAGTCTTGTTTTGGCCATCATAGGTGCTGGGGGGTGGAAGGGGGGGGAACACGGGACACATCAGGGATTGGCCTCTACCTCGATTTCCTGAGTACATCTGCCCATTGAATCAGAAGGCTGAAAGAGGCATCTCTGTGATAATGAGCTGTACAGGCTGTGAACCTCCTTTGTACTCCAAGGGGATAGACGTGGAGGCTGCTCTTGATTTGGATGGAAGACACAATTACTGATGGTTGAGTTTTGTGGGTTTTGTTTTCTTTTGAGGATATCGAGAATTACTGTTTTCATATAATTTCGTAAGAGATATATAACCATTTACCTACTCTGATTCATGCCTTGGAAGATTAATTAGCTCCTTTTGCTTTCAGAATTTATACATTACACAGGACTTTAAAAAGTGAGGGCTGGATTGCACCACACAGAAACGAAGTTTGATTTTGTACACAGTGATGTTCAATTCTCAGTGGGTTTACCTTTTTTAAGCAAAAGCTGTCCTTGTGTACAAAACCAATAAATTGTCATGTGGACACCTGACATGTTGGCCCTTCTTGAACTTTCTGGTTTAGTTGTTTAACTCTGCAGGACCTTCAAGTGGAAGAGCTTCCTGAAACCTTTGTGGGGGCTGATGACTTTTGGAGTATCGCTTTTTGCTGAGAAATGTGTGAATAACAAGTGCTTAAGAAAATGAGTAAAATCTATCCTTGCCTCGTTCTATGGAAAAACAATTCTCATCATGTATCTTGGTGTGTCTGGAGGAAGGGAAAAGGTATACAAAGTCCTTTCATGCAAATTAAATAACTATTTCTGTGATGTTTCATGTAAATTCAGGGAGAGATTTTTTGGTCATCTGTGCACAGTTGAATGGTATTGTTATTTACTGAAGCTTTTCTGAAGTATGTCACTAATGAAGGCTGTGCACAGTGTCAAATAAACCATTTAACCATGAATTACTTGTTTGGAAACATAGTTTCACCACAGCAAAAATTTGCCGTACTGGGCCTCCCTTCCTCAAATCTGTTATGATCCTGTGTTGTTCAGCGGTGAATAGTTGAATAGCAGTGTATTTTTGGCCGTTTTTCTGTGCTTTTTTCTTTCCCCTTGTAGAAACTAAATAACCTTTCCAAGTGTATTTGAAGTTGAACACAAAACAAAAATTAAAAAATGATGCTGCTTATTTATTCAAAATGTGCATTGACACTAAATTCCCAGCATTATCTATAAAAATTATGTATGTGGCCCATGCACATTAATTGAAAGACTGATCCACAAAGGTATTTAACACCTGTGCCCCACAGACTGCAGTGGGAGGCAGGCACCTACATACTCTGGCAGATGTGTTCTGTATACATCAGCCCACGTCACAGCTGACCACCTCTGGAGCAAACTGTATTTCCTACAATGTAACTTTTAGTCTTAAGATGGTATTTCTAGGCTGATGAGGGCGTTGTGTGGCAAGGTCTCTGAGTTTGAAAGCATCCTTACTCTGTCAGCTCAGTGTGGAGGAATTTCCTTGATGCAGCCTTATGGAGTTGATGCCTGTGTTTCTGGAGGAGACCTGATGGTTGTGTGCTGGCAGTACCGTTAGTGAACCTCATTGCTTTCTAACCCACACAGATACTCCGGTGGCTTGCCATTGTAGTTCGGCCCATGAACAACAAAGTTAGTTGCTTGTGAGATCGGTGAAGTGAAACTTGGTGGGACATGCCTCTTGTAATACCAGAGCGTGCTGTTTCCTCATCCAGGCTGTAGTGCAGCTGTAATGATCCATCTGGTGCCTGACCCCAATAACTTGCCCAGCCATCAGCAAAATGACAGCTAGAAATGGAGGTTTTATGGTAAGATCCCAGTGCAGTGAAACTGTGTAGTACAAGAAAGGTTCTAAATAATCCTGGAGAATATTTTGACCCACAAACACACTGTTTTCATATTTGGTTTGAAACACGCTTTTCCAAAAAGTATGTAATCCCAATGAAATCAAAACATTGGCTAATAGGTTATAACCCAAGGTTAATACAACCTAAGAAATGTTATTTGCAGTTTTGTTAGGTTCTTTTCTCTGTTTCTACTTTCATCTTTTCTTTCTTCCCCATTTGTTTCATTGGACATAAGAGCGTGCTGTAATTTGAGTGGATCGTGTTCCCCAGATGACTGAGCCATTATTATAAACAAATCCTCTTGTAGATAAACTAATGAGTAGCCTGTGGCCATGTCTGCACGCAGTACATGCCTGGCTGGGTACAGCAGGATAGCTTGAAGATAATCATTTAACAGGTAATTGTTTTCCAAGTACTGTAGGTTCAACATACAAGATTAATTGGGACACAAAGGCTTTTGTATTCCTATGGTTAAAAGATTGGCAGTATTTTCAGATGCTGTGTATTTTTTTGATTATTTGTTTACAATGTAGGGTGAGGGTTTTTTGTTGTATAAATGGCAAAATTCAATAAATGCCCATTTTCATATAATGCAGTTTTAACTTGGGAGGAGAAAAACCCAAACACAAATAAAGCCGTTAAGACCAAGAAATAAAGTAGACTTCTGTCTGAGATGGCTGCTGCTTGAGTACCTTTCAAAATGGAGCTACGTGGTGCACAGTACATGGTGATTAGACAACTGCTAGCAAGTCAGCCACCACAGAATCACAGTTTACTTGCTGGGGCAACACAGCAGAGTTTTGTTGATGTACAAAGCGTGTAAAAACAAATAGACAGACTAACCCACTCTTTTATAAAACAATCCCATATTTTTGCCAGCCTCTCAGTTTCATTATGCAACTTGTGTAATAGATTGTAACTTGAATACATACTAACTGTGTGTGCCTATAGACTTAATCATTTTGTAATGCTGCTGATGCAAGATAGGTTAAAGAAGTAGCAAGTAAATGGCTCTGTTAAGCTGAAAGAGGGATTCAACATTTGAGTAGAAGGGACCGCAATACTTTTATACCAGCCAAATATACTGTTGAAAAGTGAAATTTAGGTTAACACAATATAATTAAGACTGAAAAGGAAAGGACAGAACAAACAGCAAAGCTCTGAAAACATGTAAGATTCATTGTTTTAGAAACTGATTTTTCCAGAAAGCACTTTGGGATGTCAAGAGATTTAGGACTAAGTTTGAAGAAGTGGGATGACACCCATGACCATTTTTGGCTTTTGTTAAGCACTACTCTGGCTGCTAGTAAATATGGGCATAGTTAAATTTATTCAAGAAAAATCTATTATCATCAGCTCACAACATTAGACCTCACTGTCTTTTCCTTTAGTCTAAGGCAGAAATAGGGGAACTTGTAGCAGATACAATGCATGACAGATCTGGACATCAATACTGTAGAATAACTTTTGAAAAAAAGATATTGTACAAAGAAAATAAGTCCCAATGTCAGATTTAAGACTTTGCTTTCTGTAAGCCATGCAAATGAGGCAGTGGGTTTGGGTGCTTTTTTTTTCCCCTTGTTTTTTTTTTTTTTTTAAAGATGTTGAGGCAGGATCAGTCATGGGACCATTCAGCCCCTGGAAACCACATACTCTATACTAAATTCTGTTATTTTAAAGCTACCTTCTAAAATATGTATTGATTAAACAATTTAGAAAAACACAGCTATTTCTGGGGTGTCTGAGATTGTTTTGTGCTCTGTCTTCTGCAAAAAGATCTGCAGCACTGAGCAAGAATCCCCTGATCTGTTGTATCAGAAATGGTCACCTCAAGGCAGACTGAATGTGGTGGGAAAAGGACATATATATATATAGATAGATAGATATGTACTCCAGAGATTAATGAGCCGGAGAGGAGAATGTCGCTCTTGCTGCTGTGCCCCAGGCTAGGAGGGAGTGCTGTGAGGCTCTCGCACACATTCAGTATTTTAAGAAATGGCAGGGAGGTGAGGATTGATTGATCTTGCAGAAAAAGAGAAAACTTGTCAAAGTCAGAAGTAAACTGCTCTTTACGTCCCTCCTTTTCCTTTTCTTTGGTGTCTTTCTGATGAGGATGTTTTTCTTTACCTGCTGTGGTCCTGCTCTACTGTTAGCATTAAGATTTTGCAGCTTTTGGAGTTGGAATGAAATTAGTACATTAATTGACCATAAAGAGCCTACAACAGCTAAAGAGCCTACAACAGTTATTCTTCATTGCAGTTACATTTTTGCTCGCTTTACATTCTTCAGGCTGAAAGAAACCTGTCTTTTCACTATTGCTGGAGAATATACGAGGTATATGTTTTCCCTGGCAGTTTGGAAAGCTTGCTTGCCTTAGGATGTGTCATATGGGGAAAATCATCACGTTGGGAGCTGTATAGATCTTATAGTCATAGCCTTTGTTGATTCCATTCCTGGAAGATGGCGCTTTAGGTGAAATACATAAATCATCTGCTTCTCAGAGGAGTTATTTCTGGAATGAGGGTTGAGAGGGTGGGTGGCTAGTGTCCAGAATTGCACTTGTAGGAGAAGATTGTCCTTCCAGCCAGCCAGAGCCTCTCCCCATCTTTGTCAGAAAAATGCCCAGACAAGGCTTGTAGTGAAACTCTTAAGAGAATGCTGGAAAATCCAGCCAAGGAGTTTTTCAGCTAATCTAATTTAGAAGAGCAGATCCTGACAATTCGGTGTTTATTAGGAGAGCCTGCTGGAATACAATGGGAGGTACAGTCTGAAATATGAGATGTATTTTAGGAGAAAACAGAGGCTAAACACTTTTAGCTAATGAAGTATCGAGCCAGCTTCTGTTCCTGGCCTGGCAAAGCATTCTGGAGGTTTCTTTCTTCAGTAAGAAAATAAAATTTGCATACGAATACTTAACATTTCAGGGACTGAGCTTATCTCATATGTCTCTATTGGGGCAAAACAATGTCCCAAGACATATGGTCAGTATTTTTCAACAGGCTTATTTATATAGACATGGGTTGGAAATTCTCATACAACATCAGTTCTTTAAAGCTATGTCTTTCCAACCCTTTTAGAGTCCTTTTTCAGGTAAGTTAGCCTGACAGGACTTAAAGAGTTTGCTGACCAAGATAGCAGGCATCCAAAGACTCTTTAGGGCCAGGAAAAGCAAATGGGCACGAAGAAGCAGAAGTAGGCTGGTTTAGTATCAAGACATACCAGTTTAGTGTCCATCCAGTCACACCAGTAGTAAGTGGCACAGGTATGAAAGATAGAAAAAAAGACACCCCCTCACACCCACCCAAGTACCACGTTTCCTCCTAAATTGCCTGGAAGGTCTTGGTGAAGAACGTGGGACAGCGGGCAGCTCCACGAGGCAGTCAGGGATTTGACCTTGTGCATTCACAAATCACAGGTTGCCGTCATGTGGCTTTGTTTGACAGCTGTCTGTTCTGTCACATTTCCAAATCTTAAGTCCAGACATCTAAAATTGCATTGTACCCCTCTGCCCTCCAGCGTAAATAGCTTCTGCTGTTTTCCCCATTCTTCTCAAAAGGGCTGCTGCTTGTTCAAACTTTTCATGTCCTCACCATCCCTTCCACATTCTTGAAATAACTTCTGTTCTTCAACCTCCAGTTGTAAGGGATTGAAAATTGAGGGTCAGCTTTCAAAATTCAATTGTTTTTAAAAAGTTACGGTATTGGGCTAACTTTTTCTGCTTTCCATGCTTTCTCTGAAGCATGAGGCTGATGTGTCCAGGATTTTTTTTTCTGTAATTATGAGTTGTAATTAAATAAGTAGCTTACCTTGAAAAAGATTTCAGAAACAAACCACTAGTTACTGTGATTTCAGAGATCATATGAAAACATCAAATGATTTATAAATAATTCTTAAAACCTACTTGAACAAAACCAGTTCCTCCCGAGGTTAATGAGGGGAAGACATTCAGCTGTTGCTACCACTGCCTGTGCTTTTTCTTAAGTGGTAAGATGCTTCAGCTCCTTCTCTTGCACTTGCTTTATTACTTGATCCCCTCACTTTCATTCTTGCCTTGGGGTATCTTGGGTCCTTGATCCTCCCTTCCCACACGTTCTTTCAAATACAGCAAAAATTTAAGGTGCTTTTTATTCATTCCTTTCACTTTCTGGAAAACAAATAGGGGTTGGGGGACGCTTGGCCATGTCTCTTTCTGTGAGTAAGCTATAGGAGGGTTTTCCTGCTTCTCACGGGGTCCTGGTCTGAGCTTCCTGCTGGGTGCAATATCTGTTAATTCTGTTGCTGTTTCATTTATTCATGCTGGCATATGAAGTCTTCTCCCTTCTTGGAGTTAGGCGCTAATGGGTCATGGGGAAAAAAAACCCAAATCCTTGTCAGGTGAGAGGTACTGCTGCTGCTAACCCAATTTAGGCATGTTGCAAAAGGCACAATGTTAAGAAGTAAATGCGCAGACCCCACAGGTGTGCTGTGTATTAAGGGGATAGCTAGTAACAGGCTAAAAGCACTGTCTGGGTGCACTTTGTGAGATTGTTTCTCTGCTGACACTTGGGCCACTGGATGTTTCCACTTTACCAATTCTACTTGTAAATGGCTTCTATTCCAAACAAAACCAAAACCAGTCAGATAAACCAAACAGGGATGAAATAAAAAAATTAGAGTTTTCTTTTAAAGCACAAAAGTCAGTCTATGAAAATAACATGAAAACAGGGTTTCTTGCCTTTGTTTACGCTACTGCAGACGTGTTTGCTTAGGAGCAATAAGAGTTAATTGTCAAACTTTACAATGTAGTCAAAGATTTTCTCATAAAATGTATAACAGACTTTGCCCAGATGGCAAATGCTGATATGTAAATCTAAAACATGAAAATTTCCATTGGGGGCCAGATGGTGGCTTAATGTGAATTGTTTAACATTTATGTTTATCTTATTAAAAGTGCCTTTATATGTCCAAACCAAGCTATCGCTGTGGTTGGAAGAGCATATCACTAAATGAACAACAAAAAAATCAAACCGTGAGTACAAGGCACCTCCTGCTTACACGGATCATGGGAAAGCAAAGCATGTCCTTCTTTGAGAGAAGTTCTTTCTCTGTCTACAAAATTGTGAAGAAAATATTATAAATAAAATCAAACCACTGTTTGTCTGCTTGGGAAAAGTATTAAAAACATTACTTTCCCAGAAGTTAGAAATGTTGGACAGTGGTAATGCACACATGAAATACCTTAATGTATTTCCTCTCAAAATAGGGCGTTGGTGTTTGGTGGGAAAGAGCTGAGCTCTAGGCGAGGGGGAAGCATCGCAGCTGCAATCCCTCCCGGGCACAGGTCCTTCCTCCTGCAGGAGAGGCCTGGCTGTCCTGCGCCGCCTCTGCCAAAGCCATCGCTTCCTCTGATGCAATTCAAGAAATTGCACAACGGAGGAGAGAACAAACGGGCGTTTGTGGACTCCGTCACATGAGGGACTGCTGGCACCTTTACAGTAAATACGTGTGATATTAAGGGAAGTGGTTAGCGTGGCTCCGAAGGGCAGCGACGAGCCCTGCGTCAGACGAATCTTTCACAGGACTCTCACTGCATCGTGCTCCAGTTTGGATGCAAATCTGTGCTCGCTCGTCCCTCCAGATGAATCTTTCTGAGACCAGCACATCATGTTGAGGCATCTAAAAGTCAGAGGGTAGCTGCTGCACAGGCAAGAAGTAGAATGCCTTTTAATAGCTTTAGTTAAACACTCCAGGCATCAAATACGCAGTTATTTTTGTGATGCTTTCACAGTGGAAGGGGAAAAATGCTTCAGTGATAAGCCTAAAATAGAGTGCCTGTGGATACCTCTGTGTATGTGTGTGATAGTGTTCAACAAGACAGAGAAATAATTTAAAGAGGAAGATTGTGGGGAGGCTGAAGGAACAAAATTGCAAAATATTTGCTTTAGACTGCAAATTAATTTTTTTTTTTTTTTTTTTTAGTTCTTTGCCATTACCTCGTGCTAAGCATTGTGATTCACTCCTTGGTGAATCACTGGTCAACGTTGACTCCATTAACTTTGACCTGAGGCTTTGGACTAATGCCCAGATTTTTTTTTTTTTTTCTTGAAAAGGGTAGTATTACTAAAAGCATTGGCTGAAATTATAGATAAGTGTTAAATGGCAGGTTAATATTTGAATCAGTGTGCTGTTTGATGATGTTACATATTAGCATATTGAACAGAAGAACACTTCCTCCATGCAACCCATTTGTGTGAAGAGTAATTACTTGAATTGTTATTCAAAGTTAAGGCTAATATTGCTGTATTTATATAGAACATTTCAAATTGAAAATAGGAAGGCTCTTTTTCAACTCTATGGTGATAACTAAAAAAAAAACCCTCTTTGCCAGAGATAAGATACTGGGCTAAATATGATCCCTTGAAAAATAGCGACAGGAGCTGAGCCATGTTGTATTTCTCCAACAAGAACGCACAGAGGTGGTGGTGTACAGCCATAGCATTTTTTTTGGCCAGCTGCTGTCTTTGGACATCTCATCCCACAAACGAGGCAGCACCTGAAGCTACTTATTTTGATAATGAATATAGCCAGTAGCATGACTGAAAGATTTAATAGCTGTGCCTTAAGTTTTTACACTAAGGCAACATGGTTTTTCTTCTTAAGGAAAGCATGTTATGCCTTCTGTACCTCATTTTTTTAATCATTTGTTCTTTGTGATTTAAACTGAAACTGAGCACCAGTTCTGCTATTTTTGTGCTGTAGTGTGTTGCAACTCAGGGACGAAAACAGCTCTGTTAATTCACAGCCTCGTGCATTATACACACACACAAAAAAAAACTTTGGAGTCACATTTTTAATGGTGCCTTGTAAACGAATAATTCAGAAGTGAGCCCTAAAATCCAGATCCTGCAGTTTTATCCAGAACATATTGCAAATGCTCTGAGACTAGGAAACAGTTTTGAATCTGCTGCAGAAGGAGACAGTGAGCAGCTGGTAAACTACTGGCCCTTAATGAAGCTATACCATATTGCAGTATCTCCAATTACTGCAGAACTTAATTAGTTCGTTTTACCCTGCCAATCTGGAGAGACCAAACATTGTCTTGGGCAGCCACTGTAATTATTTCAGCTTCGTCATTGCTGGCCATTAAAGCTGAGTTTGGTCTTTCCTAGCAAGGTACATTAAATATGTCTTAGATTTTGGAATGCCTGCATGGTGTTATGCACAGATATTTTATGTAACTGTCCAATTTTAGAGAAAAGCAATTTTTTTAGTAACTGGTAGAAGTAGTTCACACCATGTATAAATGAGTGCTAATGGTATAAATTTTTTAACAAAGAAATGAGAATACTGAATTGGTTTGTTCAAATGTAGACTTGCCCTAATGCTTTTTGCCATAACTTGTACAGCAGTGATCATTTTGAATGGCAACATGACTTGGTATTCATTTGCTTTTCTATTTGAAAATTGTCTTTAGAGATAAGGGAGTGTTTTAATTTGATATGGTTGCAGAATAAATGTGTCTTGGGTGTAGAACTGCTAACTGAATCAGTAAAGTTCTGTTTAAATGAAATGTGTAGTGTTTGGTATATTATTTGTAGTGTGCTAGCCTGATGAGAATGCCCAACACTGAACATTATTTTTGTGTGCTGCTGCAAAAAGATAGTTTTAAGAAAAATGAAACATGCCATAAAATCAGAACTCCCAGGCACCACCTAGAAATTGTTGTCATTTACCCATCTGATAAATGTGGCTACCAAGTTATTAAAATTCTTTATCAGCTAATATCCAGATGGATGATTTTTGGAGTTATATTTTCTTCACAGGGGAAAATAGTCCAAACTTCAGCATTGAATATTTGAACAGTAAAAAAAAAAAAAAAAAGCCACCAACTTTCTTCCCCCCCAAAAAACCCCTTATGCAATAAATTAAAAGAAATTGTAGCCAAATCAAATAATATTAACTGGGTGGTTTTCCCTAAATAGCAGAGTTTAATTTGTCTTCTGAAACACTATAGGTGCAAGGTGTAGCCAATTTCCAATAAATTTAGGTCCTTGTTAGGTCTCTGATAATGACTGACTGTGATGAGCCAGAGGCCAACTGATTAACAATATTTGGCACATATTGACCTCTAGTTTTATACTCGGCTGCTCCAAATCAACTGCACTTACAGCATCAACTTAGACTAAGCTTTGAATGACAATTTTTTATTGCTTTAAGAATTGTGGTTAGTGCTACAGTGATGTTATATCGCTTGGTGACTTCGAAACCCGGTTATCCCCCGACTCTGAAGCCCTGTTCTGCTGATCTTTAAGATTAATACTTAATACCAGGATGGAACATAAATATTTTAAAATACATTTTGCAGTATGGCTATTATAGTTACTCCAGACAGCCACCATCATGTTTCTAGTCAGCTTTTACAGTTTTATAATACCACATGGAAAAAAACTTACATGGGCAAACTTTTCAATTTCTGGTTTCTTTCCTCCTAAAAATTACTTTCTAGAATTCATTCTATAGCTTCATGTTTTCTATGTGCTAACTTAGGAAAGAAGAGTATATTTATCATCTGGCTTGTTCATCTATTACCTTACCAATTGGAACAAATTGCTTAGTTTCTGTGAACCTGTGTGCAGGTCACAGCAACGAAACCATCAGTTCACACACTTCAGAAAGGTTATATAGAGCTATATTTTATTTATTTATTATTTTATTTATATTAAATATATTTTAATATATATCTATTTATTATTAGAATAAGCCTCAGTTACATGAGTCTACCTGTTTGATACAGAACTTAAAAGCTTTGCTATTGTTCTAAACAAGTTTTGCTGGGGAGTACGCATGCTTAAAAAAAGCATTTCTATTACAGGACATGAACTTGATTGACATCCTTTGGAGGCAAGATATAGACCTTGGGGCAAGGCGTGAAGTTTTTGATTTTAGTCAACGGCAGAAGGAGTATGAACTCGAGAAACAGAAGAAACTTGAAAAGGAAAAACAAGAGCAGCTCCAAAAAGAGCAGGAGAAAGCCTTGCTGGCTCAGCTGGAGTTAGACGAAGAGACAGGTGAATTTGTTCCAGTTCAGCCAGCTCAGCACATTCAGTCAGAAAATACTGAGCCACCAATTGGTTTTTCACAGGTAAATTCTAATATGTGTTTGTGAGTGTGTTGAAACCTTTTTCCATTCACAGGAAGACATAATGTTAGTGGTTACCTAAAATAAATTTGCATTCGTTGCTGTAATGGAAGATTCTTCAGTTATTCAAAGATGCAGTAATATTTTTTCATAACTTTCCTATTTAGACCACACAGACTTCAAAACCAGAAGCAGAGGCCTTGTCCTTTGATGACTGCATGCAGCTCTTGGCAGAAGCATTCCCATTTATAGACAACAATGAGGTAAAAATGCTCAATACAGTGGTTTCACGGGTGGTCTTCTAGGGGGATCAGTCTCATGTCTTCTCTTACTAAGATTTGTCTTTGCTGTAATACTGGTTTGTGATATGATTTGAGTGTTGTTCCCAAGCTGACTCCAGCTGCACTAAAGCAGTGTAGTAGGCTTAAACTAGGGCTGCATCCGGAGGGAGTGGGGTGGAACTCTTGTATTCCTTCTGCTTGCTGAATCCTGCAGCCAGGATTCGGTGTATGATGGCAGCTGATGGCAGCCATTCCAGGTACTGCAAATAACGGTAGTGGACTTCGTCAGTTTGTTACAGTGAGCTTAGTGCAGCTCTCTGGAGTTAGTGCATTTGAGCCACTTTATTTCCATGTGCTGACCCAGACTATTTAATGTGTGAAGATAAGCCCTTCATCAGCTGCTTTCTAGGGTCTTTTTCCTATTTCTTTCCTTAACATGAAAACTCCTTTAATGGGAATATTTTTGTATTATCCCATTATTTACAAAAAATGATTTTGTTAAGAAATACCTGCCTGTTTGTTCTGCAGAAATGGTAGAACACCAAAACCTAGATTTTTGCTATGGAAAATTCAGATTTCTTTTTTTGAGTGTGCTTGTTTTTGGTTTGTTTTGGGTTTTTTTAATTTTTGTTTTTTTAACACTCCAGGCTTCTTCAGCTGCATTTCAGTCACTGGTTCCTGCTCAGATCGATAGCAACCCAGTCTTCATTTCCACTGATCAAACTCAGCCACCTGAATCACCTGTTCTAGTTCCACTTACTGATGCAGAGAATATGCAGAACATAGAGCAAGTTTGGGAAGAGTTATTGTCCCTTCCAGAATTGCAGGTAAGGGTTGAGTATGATAAGCACCTGAAAAAAATAGCATGATATTTTGGAAGAGTATGGTATTTTGGAGAATGCCGTACAATAGCATCTTAACAGATGGTGTTTATAACTATCATGGTGGATCCTACACCTGTAGGATGTCTATAACTTAATATGAGCTTTTATTTTTTTCAAAATAATATATTGAAAAACATGTAGGAGGAAGAAAATCAGTTGTTTATCAGACAGCCTTAATAAAACACAATCTATCTTCCCATCAGAACTTCCCCATGTTTAAAAAAAATCATTGTTTGCCTCTGTACGCAACTTCTTGCAGCATGATCATGGTTGAAATTTCAGCTGCTTAAAAATGGACACTTCTGAATTATGGATGTACAACACGAGTTGTTTCTACAAGCGGTATTGTAAACGTGTGTGGCTCTTTTTTGCTGTGAGTAGATTGTGTAAATCACGGTTACTTTTACACTCAAATTTTATCTAAGGAAAAGGTTTTGTAAAGATGGTAATAGAACATATGTTTAGATACACAGAAGAGTCAGGGATAGTTACATAACTACTGTTTATACATGTTCAGTAAGAGCTAATTATGTAATGTACATGAACCAAATATTTCAAAGGAACAAAAAAATAACTTTGCTATAGTACTAAATTGTGCATTACAGAGGATATCTAGGGGTTTTTTTTCTGCTTATCCTTATGTCTCTATATTTTCCTTAGATTTCACTATAAAAGTGAGTAAATATATTTTCAAAAATATTATTGTACAACATGATCATGCTTCAGCATGATGCTGCTCTACTTTCTGCTATTAACACAAGAGGTGACTGCTCGGTAGAATGTCTGTAAATCTGAATATTTAAAATTTTTTAAAAAGTAAGTGTTTGCAGGAAATGCTTTTTTTCCTGCAATCCTACTTTTTCCCTTCATATTTTTATGTTTTTCAAAATTTTCCTAGTTTCCTAATCCCTACTGCTGTGGCAGGCTTAAAAGCTCCACATAAGTAACAAGGGCAATTGGCTGTGAAGAGGCAGCAGTGATGCTGAAAATACATTAAGAAATCAAAGCAAAATTATTTATTGCAGTAATTCTGAATAGTAGTTGAATAATCTTCTGAAAGAAGTGAGATAATTAAATTGAGGGTATCGTCTTTTACGAATTATGTTTGAAGAACAGAAAAAAAAAAAGAGCTCTCAAATTCAAAACCTTAGCTTAAGCCTTGAACGATCTCTGGCTGAATAATCAGTGTGTGGTCCCTTCTTAAGAGAAACAGAATCATTTTGGTAATTGCCTAATTCTTTGGGGACAGCAGGCGCACTTATTTCAGCTTCAGTTAAGAAACTGCCACGCTGTTGGAAAGACCAATGTGTCTTGTAGCCAATGAAAGCCCATCAGTGTAATAGTCTTCAACGCTCACACTGATGTTAGCCAGCTTAACTAAAAGTATGTGGAGTGAGTTAATGTTTGCAAGGCTTCATGTTGGTACTCCTTTTACTTCACTGAGAATTACATTTCTCTGCACTGAACAGCTGCTTCATTCAGTAAATCCTAAAAGAATCTCGTTTTTTGAGCAAATGTATCACATAACATGAAACTAAAGAGTGTTAAAAGTAATTGTTTGCTAGTAATGCTCATTAAGTCTCAGTCAACGATTTTGCAATTGCTGCACTCATGCCATTCCTAGCAGTGGTGCTTGTGAGAAGTTCAGACCTGGCAGCTCCGGGATCCCCACTAGCAGTTTAGCAGAACAGGAGGGCCCCGTGCAGCTTCCATATAGCGTTGGAATCTGTCTCTTCAGCATCTTGCTCTGAGGTTGAGAGGCTCTGCTGTCCTAAGCTAAATTGCTCAACTTCTCTCTTGCATTTCCCATGTAGTGTCTTAACATTGAAAATGATAACCTGACTGAGGTAAGCACAATCACAAGCCCTGAAACCAAGCCAGCAGAGATGCACAGCAGCTATAATTACTACAGCTCATTACCCACCATGAGAAAAGATGTTAACTGCGGTCCAGATTTCCTGGATAGTATTGAGGGCCCCTTTTCCAATGTGTTGCCACCAGAAGACACCAGCCAGCTGAGTGTGAACTCTGCAGATGACTCGTCCCCTTCAAATTCTGATTTCTGTGAGGATTTCTACACCACCTTTATTGATACAAAGGCGAACGGTGACACAGCAACGACAAACACTATCAGTCAATCACTTGCGGAAATTCTAAGTGAACCTATTGATCTTTCTGATTTCTCACTGTGTAAAGCTTTTAATGGCAACCACTCAGGAACCGCACCAGAATGTAATGATTCTGACTCTGGTATTTCATTAAATGCAAGTTCTAGCGTAGCATCGCCCGAACACTCTGTTGAATCATCTGCCTATGGAGATAAGACTTTTGGATGTAGCGATTCTGAAATGGAAGACATGGATAGTGCCCCTGGAAGCATGCCGCAGAGCAATGCTAGCGGGTACTCATTGCAGTTCCAGGATCAAGCGTTTTCTTCCGCGGGGCCAAGCACTCAAACACCTAGTTTGCAGCGTACAGACACACCAAAGAAAGAACCCCCCGCCAGTCCAGGCCACCCCAAAGCTCCGTTCACAAAAGATAAACCTTCAAGCCGCCTTGAAGCTCATCTCACGAGAGATGAGCAAAGAGCAAAAGCTCTGCAGATCCCTTTTCCTGTTGAAAAAATCATCAATCTCCCTGTTGATGACTTCAATGAAATGATGTCTAAGGAGCAGTTCAGTGAAGCCCAGCTTGCACTTATTAGAGATATACGCAGGAGAGGCAAGAACAAAGTGGCTGCTCAAAATTGTCGTAAGAGAAAACTGGAAAATATAGTGGAACTGGAGCAAGACTTGAGTAACCTAAAGGATGAGAAAGAGAAATTGCTCAAGGAAAAAGGAGAGCATGACAAAAGCCTTCGTCAAATTAAAAAGCAACTAACCACCTTATACCTTGAGGTCTTCAGCATGCTACGTGATGAAGATGGGAAGTCTTACTCTCCTAGTGAATACTCACTGCAGCAAACTAGAGATGGCAATGTCTGGCTTGTTCCTAAAAGCAAGAAGTCAGAGACTAAACTTTGAAGGGCAGCACAGCTGGCTACTGCTCTTCAAGTTGTTATTTTTGTATCATTACCCTGATAGTTTTTACTGTGAGATGGAATGTGGAATTAAGTAATATTTTTCAGATGGAATGTGGAATTAAGTAATATTTTTCAGGTAATTCTATGCAATGATGATTTTAAAGTTAATAATTAGTTTATGGAAGAGGCAAGTTTAAAACTAATGGTGTAATGCAGATGGACATATGCAAAATTTGTAATCTCACTTTTATAACAGACATTTCCTTCTTATAGCACCACTTTGACTAGTTTCCATATACCTGTAAATATTTAAAGATACCATATTTATATACTGTTCCTATCTCTTGTTATATTCATAGATTTATTTGAGAGATATATTAAAAATTATTTTAGCCTTCTGAATATAATTTCTTGCAAGACAAACAGTCTGGCTTCTGATACTTTTTTATAAATATGCAATAGTATTTGTTTCCCATTGTTCTTACACATTTATACTTGCTTTATATTTAATATATGATTTTAATTTAGTATGAAAGTTGATACTTTGTGTTTTGATTTTGATTTACCAGTTCATTAAACTTTATTTTTTAACTCTACTTCACACACATTTATTTCCCTAAAGAAGGGAGATCCTCACTAGTTTTTCAAGGCTAAGTCCTCATGTACCAAATATGCTTAATAACCAGAGTTGTATCACACGGCATTGTCAGCATTACTGATGCTTCATTCAACATAATTTTAACTGCCATTTGGAAGGATTGTGTAACATAAAGTTAAGTTTCAAGTCTATGCTAAGTTGGCAGAATTTTTGTTTTGCTCTTTGAACACTACTTAAATTCATGATGAGATCTTTCTGCCAAAGGCATTTAAAAATCTGTTAATTAAGATGTCGTCAGCATTATGCATTTTTCCAACTAAAAATTCTGTACACTTTTGAGTAATTGTTCTAGAAACACACTGTTTCTGTGTGTCTCTGACTCCAATCACTGGGCATCGTTTGTCACTGCGATTACTTTGGAGTTTATGGGAGAAGGCATATTAACTGCCAACCAATGGCACTATTTGGAACCTGGGCTCAACTAACTGAAAAGCGTTGTGGTGTTTAAATTATGATTTATAAGAGAATAAAAATTGGGCAAACAAACAGCATTGTTTTGTTTACTCTTCAAATGGCCTCTGTACTTGATCTTCTGAATACAGAAAATGCATAATTTGTAATATGAAATACACATATCAATCTGAACATTAAAAACCATATCATCTTCCTTCATCTTCCCTATGAAACTACTGAAAGGCATATTTAATCTGAAATTTTTTTCTGCTACCTGTGCTCTGTATCATTTTAGGAATATTTTGTCTATACAATATTATGCACAACTTCATTTAGTATAATAAACATCAAGTTGTCTTGCAAGACCTTATTGTACATCTTTTTTAAAGAAGGAACCGGAGATACTGAAAAAGGGTAGAGTAGGACCCATGAAGATAATCTCATCTCATGGCTGGCCATGAAAGCCAAAAGAACAATTTATATTATCATAATCCCAATTCTGTACTTTATCACTTTTTATGAACCTTCTGAGTGTCCTCAAAGAAAAACTAAACCCAAAAAGGAAGGGTAGGGGGCTGATACAGAAAGCCATTGTCCTGATGAATATTAGTCTGTCATAGGATGCTATGGAAGTTCTCCTGGTTTTGGCTGTTCCATGCTGTTTGCTGCTTTCATACAACCCTAGTGACTCCAAGCCCTCTCGCCTGAATGGCATTAACGAGTTTGGCACCTACAATTACATAGGAACCAGTTTTGGTTTTACCTATATGCACAGAATTTCAGATGCCGTTGTGTTGTCCAGTTGGCGACAGCAGTATCAGTGTAACACTTCACAATCAGCTTTTACTACCCCAAATAATTTTGTATTTCCAATCTTTGTCACCTTGTCATTCATCTTCCTGTTAACTCATTTACTGATTCTGAATAGCAGAGGCCTCTAGTACCCAGTGCACGCACGCATACACCCACTCTCCCTCTGTTGCACTTCATCTGCAGCGCAGCCTTAGCTAACCAAAGAGCAGAGCAGTAACAGCAGCTTCCTTCACTGAGAAAGTAGTTTTGCTCCAGGGCAGTGTAACACCAGGAACCATCATCCTATTGACTACATCCTCTTTCAAAGGCAGGTGTAACGGCCAAGTGCCAGTACCAGAAGAAAGTCTTTGGTACCCAAACCCCAGGGCTGTGAGCTGCTCTAGCCCTGCCTACCTTAAGAGAAAAGTAATGGTTTCACACAACTTCTCATACTGCATTACTTGCTGCAAACTTTCAAGGGAGGTCCCGCCCCACAAAATGGTTGCATCTGAGGCAGCAGATAGATACAGTGAAGTCATGAAAAAAACCTGTAGCCTCACATTTCCAACATTCATGGAAGTGCTAGGAACCCTGCCCGTTACATCGAGTAGTTAACATTTGTGTTCTTGCAGAAGACATTTATTGGGAAATGTAAATCCAGGTGACCCAACTTGCACTTTGAGGCTGCTTACCTTGCTTATACTGACCTTCTTCCTTGTTAGCAGTGTGTCAGTCCATCCCACTGCACAGTCCTTGACATACTCTGAATGCAAGAGGACTCCTTTTTGGAGGAAATGGTCAATACCAACAGTTGAAAACTTAGAGGCAAGATTTGGTGGATGAAGTAGGATTATTCGCTCTAGGTAGGGCAGCCAAGCTAAATCAAAGCTATTGCAGTAATGAGGGATACTTTTCTTGCTGCTGTTGTTCAAATGTGCCTCTATTGGGTTTGCCACCAGCACTGCCTAGGGAGGAAAACACCCCTAACAATTGCCAAATGTCGGCAAAACACTAGGGAAACATGAGACTTTGCTGCCATTTAAAACAAGAGGATCTAATCCATATTTAAGGATGGCAATTTTAGAGCATAGGCATTAAGGAAGAGCTATGGCTCCAGTCTTTCAACACTGATACACAGCGGTAGGTCTGATGGCAAAGCGCAGAGAACCTAAAGAGGAAGAGCTCCTGGGCTCCCCTCCCACACCATTAACTAGGCTATCAAATGTCTCTGACTTACAGAGAACATGTTCTCTCTGGCTGTAATAGAAATACCTTAATTACAAATTGGCTGTAAGACAGAGACCTCAGTAAACCCCTGCCCTCCTCTTCAATTTGTTCCTTATTTTAGCACTAATGCGAAAGCCGAAGGCAAACAGCATCCTTGCAGCCTTTGCAGGGGCTGTTGTATTTGTACTACTCACACATCTAAAACCTAGTACAGGGCTACTTACACAGGGACCACGACAGCTTGCATCCAGTTTAAACCAGTATTTTTCATGTCATGAACACAGTACTCTCATCAAAACACCCAACATCGTTAAGGAAAAAAATACGCCACATTAGATTATTTTGGTATATGTGAAAACGTCAGATTGCAAACTATATCCTTCATTTATTATTATTACTGAGGTACAGAGTATGTTCTCAAACCCGAGAGCGACTAGTGACATTGCCAAGTCTAATGCATCACCATGCTGACCTCACACATTGACAAGTCTCCACATGAAGACCATTTCTTTCTTGACCAAAACATTCAGTTTTGAAATTGTTAAAAATAAAGCCGAGGAGCTGGGCTGAACCAAGGTTTTCTGACTTGCAGTCCCAAGTTGGAAAGATGATCCTGTAATGCATAATGTGTCGCAATAATTTAAGACAACTTTGCATTCCTCGCAGCACTGAAAGAAGGTGATGGCAACGCATTTTAGATTGTAAGTCATTTGACAATATACACTTTATTCTGATACAAAATTGACGTATTTTAACAAATTTCAATCCATTATGGACTATACTGGAATTTTTAATTTCCATGCTATTTTAAAACTTGTTTAACCACAAGTTCTACGATTGCAGCACACTAGCACCATTGCTCTTGAAGTCTTTGCCAGTAATTATAACATATTATTCTGTTTCCAATCTTGCGATATTATCTTCTACATGAAGGCCATTTTTCTTCTACGGAGATACTTGGATTACTTTAGTTCAGGAAAAAGCTAATCTTAGATAGAGTTGTCAACCTGTAGCACCCACAGCAGAAAAAGAATCATCCATCAGATATCTGAATTTCAGTGATACTCAAGATCTTTCATGCTCCACACAATTTAAGATACAAACACTTGTCAGAGACCACAGACTGATATGTAAGTGAATAGTCCACTGCAGTGTAGACAGTATATGAAAACATGTTAATGAACCAAAGACAGCAAGTCAGTACATGACACAATCAATGCTTGAAAGACTAGGAGCATTCCCCTTCCCACCTTAAATATTTAAAGGATTTCAAAGTTAAGACACTGTGTTTAATTTCAGTGTTCTATAATAACAAAACACTTAGCACATCTGCATCAACCTGGGCCCCTTTTGGGGAAATACCTATTTACTACATGAAAGTACCACTTGGTTTTGGTACCAAATAAGCTTCCGGAGAACTGCAGCTCAGGCACCAATGCTTTGTTAACTTTACAGCTCCACCTGTATTTACAGCTACTGTTTTCAATAGCAGCCACTATAGAAAAACCTAGCCATGAAACAATATTCTTTACTCTTGTACAAAGGTAACGCTTGACCAAGGACTCCTTAAGGGTGTGTTTATTTTTGACAAAGTTTACTTCTGAACAAATGGGGGTATCAATAACTGAAATGAAGCAAATTAGTCTGACAAGAGTGTTGTAAACCCAAGTGTGAAACTAATTCTAGCAGTGAATATCTAGTTCTATCTGTGACGCAAAAAGACCCCTCCAGAGCACAGAATGAGTCTGCAGCAATATAGAATCCTCTCATGTTAAAGAAAGGTAGAGCTTTGCTCTATACAGAGGCCTAGTAATGGGATGCAAACTAGAAAGAGCTTTTGTTAAAACATTTTCAAAATTTTACTGTTAAAAAATTGTGACGTTCTCCCTCCCCCAAGAACAAAAGCACTTGCCCTCAACTGAGTAATTGTGAGACACACTAATGCTTTTCCCCATTACCTCTTGCTACATACAGATGCCTAGGTGAGCTCAGAAGGCAACCTCTGCAGAGCAGAGGAAGAACGAAGGTTTTCCACCTCCTTCTTACACTAAAGGTGTAAGAAAGCAAGCTTGTCACCTCAGCAACAGCTGGAGAGACTGTGACCTTACTGCAGTGATTTCAAATTTTCGCTCAATCTTGGCTAAGGAAAAAAACATTTGTCAATGTTTCTTAAAAATGGATACGGTCATTGTGAGATTTCCATTAAGTAGCTCCTGATTGTATGAAAATCTCAACATTAACACAGTAAATTACTTCCAAGTTAACTTTTAATTGTACGTTACAGTGTCAAGAGTTTGCTTTCTGGATGTTTACAGACAGCAGGTAACAAGTTTAAACACTTGAATCAGTCTGTGAACATGCCTAAGCCCCAGGTTAAACTGAAATGCAGAAGTTCCATTTGACTTTATTTTCTGAGTAACTGAAGCACAACCAACGCTAAAAACAGAAACTGACTTCATGCACAGACTCAAAAATGTATTGGCACATTTAAATAGGTACCATACTACTATACAGAAGGAGTTAAAAATATCCCAGACCTGTAACAATCAAAGATGCAGAAAAGGAGACACATGTTCCAAGAGTTAAGAACTGATGTGCATAAAAGCAGATTCCATGCAAAGTTTTTATCGCCATTCATCTGTATAAATGCAGTTGTGCTTTCAGCTGGGTATGAATCACGGAAGAGTTAGCCTCCACTAAACTACCCTGCCTGAAAGCACCAAAATAGCTGGGAAGTCTGATTTGTGCAGATAAATACAAACCCACCCGGTAAGCCAAGATTCATTTATTAGGAGGAAAATCCCTGCTCTAACCAATGCAAGTGCCTTTACAGAATTTCTGCAGCAGCAGCGTATCACACACTACTGAGAATTGTGATGAACCGCTTCAGCCTCTTCACCTTCCTGGGTTTCTGTAAGGTGTCTCTTTATTACAAGGCAACGAACAATTTCTCACACCCCCCCAGCACACTCCCCACAGTAACTAGAGCACGTTATTTCAAAACATTCATCGTTTCTCTCGTGTTGATCTCGGACACACAACCATTTTGTACCTGCCAGGAACAGAAGATGCTTGAATAGCAATTATGCCAGCAAACAACGCTCATCCAGAACAGGAAATTCTGGATGACATATGCTGGAATACTTGCTCCTTAAGGCTTTCCTTGGTATTAAAAGGCTGGCAAAGGAAAGCCTAGAAGGAAATAAGGGTTAAACAAGTGTTTTACTATACTCTACAAATCTTACCCAGTCAGAAACCTTCAATTGAAGAGGATGTGCAAGACATTCCCCATTTTGTCAAGCAGCAGCTTCTCATTCAACCTGAAAATTAAAGAAATTACTCTTACCTTGTTTAAAAACCTCCCACTACTCTTTATAATTCATGAAAAATTTTAAAGGCAAACCTTACCTATGCTCATTGCCCTTCCTTTCAGGTCTAAATGCTAGACCTATTGATTTTGAGTCAACTCAAGTAGCTATCACTCAAGGAGGTTCCAAAAGGTGAAGAACTCTTGCTAGACTTTCTTCGATATTTCAGCTGTGATAAGCAGATTTAACTAGCCTTTGGGAAGCTGCTCACTATCAGCACAGTATCTTATGCCTTCACTTTTCTGGAAGTTGAAGCTGTTGCTCCTGCTGCCTTGTCATTCTTTAATTATGCTGACTTCTCCATACTCAATAGGCTGCTGAAGTCCTGTCTTATGAGTCTCCTTAGCAAAGTATGGATCAAAGAAGTACATCCTAGGTTCTTTAAAGCTGGTTAATCACTGTCCTCACGGCTTACACTTTTCCACGTCACAAACAACAGCTAAGCTACCCCACCCACCTACAAAGCGGTCACTTACATCCATCTCTTAAAAGGTTGCATACAGATCTTGTTCATAAAGTTTATTATGACACTATTTTTCAAAGTTAACATTGTTGTCACAGTACAGCTACAAGAGGCCCTGTTAAAAAGAACACTGTCAATACATTCTAAAAAAATTTAGAAATACCAGATCAATTGTCAGAAGGGACATCAACCCCATCCTCCAGTTGTCCCTGCAATCAGATGCAGGCCCCAGGTACAAGTCTACACATCTTCTAAGCGTAGTAACGTACATAGCAAGTCAGTAGTTAGGTGGCTCACTCCCTAGTGAGTTGTGGTTTAGTTTCCAATGTTTTCAAACTCCAAATGGGTTGTTTAAAAAATGCCTTTATTGAAATACAGCCTCCCCCCCACCCCAAGCCCAAATTAATATGTACAACAACAGAAGCGTTCACTAAATCACCAGTTCTTGCTTTAACTTTAGAGAGACTTTAAAACCCCACAGAAAAGAATAAGCAGACTTTGAAATCCAGTTTGGAGGCTACCATCTTGACACCGGTTCCTTGTTTTAGTGTACTGCAGTCTAGATACACTCCAATAACAGTGTTTAAATAACATCATTTAATTTTTTTTTCAAACAACACACTCATTTTTCTACTACTTCTTAAAATTATAATTCATTATTAATATGACTGATTATGCCTTGAGCCATTTCATACATCTTTGCAAATTCATTCCTACACTGGAATCGCATTTACCTTATACTGCACATTGACCCAGAAGTGAAACAGGTGTGAATAATTCCAATACCATATTGCCAAGTGTCTGAATATTTCTTCTATTGACTGGGTCCCTACTCCTCTGAGTCTGAATTGACAGAAAGCACTGTCCTGGCAACAGTCGAGAGAAGTCACATCAGATGAGGAAAGGACAGACTGCAGTGCCTTCATTTGGCGGTCAGAAGTGAGAATGAAGTACAATTTCTAGCCATACGTGCTGATAAGATTTGCTACTCCAGTGCATCAAAGCAAATTGTAACACACTATCATTCTACCTGTGGCAACTCAAGACTGTACCATTCTACATTGTGGAAAGCGTTTCTAGTCAGTAAAATACAACTAGATCGTGTTTCGGTTTATCTTCCAGCTCTTAGCTGAGCGCAGACATTCGCAAGGGAAGAAGCTCGAGAACTATGCTACTCAGAGCCCATCATGAATGGGCTTTTGGAACGCATTACCTGGGACTGCCAGTGATTGATTACACCTGCGCTACCCTTGGCTCCCAGTCAGAAGAATGTGTCCAGAAAATTGCCTAGGGTGCATGCAAGAAAGTATATAGCCATTAAGTTATTGAGGAACATACCTAGTACTCTCACTATGACGCCTCATGTCATTGAAACAGCGCAGTCTGGCGTGAGGGAGAGGGAAATGGGGACAAAGGAAGGGGATGAAAATTCCAAGCCACCCTCCCCAAAGTATAGTTTTATTGAAACAGAATCATTGTATATCCCAAGGAAACAGGCACTTGATTCCCCCCACCTTAACTTCTCGGGAATTACAATAAATATAAAGATAAAAAGCAAGTTTCTTTTTCTCTTCACCCAAGACTTAAGCGACTGAAGTTATCCCTTATACATCTCAAATGAGACGGGAGACAGCTTTAATGTGTCTGAAGTTGGTCTTGTTAAAATATTTATCATGCCTTATTTTCTTGAAGCGCTAGTACTAATACAGAACTACAAATTAAAAAAATATGCACAAACCAAAAAGTAATTTGAAATTTTCATTAAGGTAAAGCTTAGTTCTATAATTCACAAACACTAATTTGAGTAACTCAATCCTAGTTATACATCTAAACAAACTATAATGCAACATACAGATGTTTTCCCTCTGTATGCCTATGTAACTCATGTCAATGACAGTTACATATATACACTGAGACTAGACCCCTTAAGACTGCAAATCAATAGGTGTTTCTATTGTTAACTTTAAATTAATACAAAATAGTAATTGAGAAATGCATTAATCCTCTCTATTAACTAACAAGGAAACACCCTAAACTACATTTTATTTCTGTTATAGAGTTCTCTGTACTAAATGTGGAAAAACTGAACTACACAAATATTGAAAAGTTAAAAATTCCTTAATTTGTTTATTCCTGGTACCACTACCACAATTTACAGGGCAATATACCTGATGTAATGGGAAAATAAAAAGAAAAAAGAAAGACAAAGCTACAACAGATAAAGACCTCAGGAATGTACATCTAATCGACACTACATTGCATTAATCAATAGCTGCACTTTTTGCAAACTGTGGCTATGACAGTCCTGAACAAGAAGGGTTTCCTGTTTAAGCTGCAGTAACTTTTCTGACTATGGATCATCGTTCCTTCTGTGGCAGATTTTACAGTTCCTCTAATGCATTTGGGACGACTGTCTCAAAGTAACCTGCAGCTTTCCTGACAACTCCTCGCTCTCTCTCCTGCTAAGAACTGTAGCCTGTTGAATACAGGATAAGAAAATTATTACTCTCAGTGAACAGTTGTACATCATTAATCATCATTATAAATATACATTACACCTACCCTTTTTCTGGTAGCATTTTTAGAATCTTCTACCACCATAGCCCCCACTTCCACTTCCAGATCCATAACCACCTACAAAAAACAGGGTGTATATTGAAATACAAGAATAACAAGAAATGTTGACCCCAAAAATATTTGCTGTACAAAATCATATTTACCACCATAGGGACTGCCTGAACTTCTGCCACCAAAGCTGCCACCGCCTTTCATGGGACCATAGTTAGACTGCTGTTGTCCACTGTAATTGCCAAAATCATTGTAGTTGCCACTTCCACCATAATTGCCTGAAACAAATACAGATTTATAAAGCCACTTTTGTTCAACACTTCAGCCGTGAAGCTTGCCAAATTATGACATCCAATGTAAACGTAAATTGTAATAATTTAAAACTATTTAAAATAGAATTGCTGGCATTTTGCATGCTACCTCTACTCACAATGCACAAATGGCAGAAGACATTTAGCGTTTTGAAGATTAGAAACTGTTATTTCATTGAAGATGAAAAACATCGCACGACATTAGAAAATTTACACAGATCTGAGTAGGCAATTTGTAGTTAATACAACAGGCCAAATTTAAGGCCTCCAAACTCAGAAAAGCACGTGAGTTTCAAAATAATTCTTCCACTGCCCAGCACTTTGCATGTATGATAATAACATAAACTACATTAAATTTATTTGTGCCAAAATGTGATAGAACTGTAATGGGCATGCTGCATATACACATCAGAAGGTAGTAAGTATTTATTAGGTGTGCAGCAGATTTTGCAGCTTGAGTCCCCAAACCTGGGGCAAACAATTAAAAAGCTTATGTAAACTTAGATTTATAGTCTTCACAAAGGAGGACATGATCTACATGACGTGAACTGGTATCTGATGGTAACAACATACTTAAAATGGTCAAAAGCTTCAAAATTCTCCTACTTTGCCTCCACGCACAGATTTATAGCTGCTGCTTTTTGAAAAATAAGTTCCAGGCAAAACAATATTCTAGTGTATCAAACCTGATCCAGACGAAGAGGAACTTTCCTTACATAACACAGCATTCTACATTAAGACCTAATTGTACAACTCATTTCATGCAGTATCATACTTCAGGCATACAACTCAGACCTGCCTAAAAAAATGGATGTCTAATTAAAGCTGGCATCTTACCACCACCAAAATTTCCTCCTTCATTGTAACCATCATATCCTCCTCCTCCACCTCCATATCCACCACCTGGGTTTCCATATCCTGGTCCTCCACCACCACCGTAACCTCCTCTGCTGCCATAGCCAGGACCACCTCCATAGTTGCCACCTTTGAATAAAAGAGTCAAACTAAACACACCAAAGCTAAATATTGATAAGAAAAGGTCCATTAAAAAACAAAACAACAAAACAAAACCACAACAGAAACACACAATAAAAGTGTCTCTCAATGTTTTCCCTGTATTATATTAATTGCAGTTGTGTAATTTATCTAAACTATTTAATCCAAACAAAAAACCCGTTAGTTTATGCATACCCTTGAAGCACGATACTTAGGAGTTCATTCTGGCTCACAGAAAATATAGAGACAGGCTGCTACCAGCACCACCACACACTGCATGTAATAGCTGCCTCTTTACACAAATGGCTTTGTTAGTACTGTGTATCATCCTCTTTATTCCTCTGAACTGAAATGACTCAGTAGGTAAAGTCCTCAAAAGAATTCTGGTTTACAGTTTATATCTAGACATGCAGCTTTATTTACATGTATGTCAAAGCTACTGGACATTCTCTTTTGCTAATCACATAAAGCATATCTGAAAGACTTAGTATTCCAGATGCTGATCTGGTCTCTGACATTTTGATAAGAGTAGCAAACTGGGTAATAGAACTCAACATCACTACATATATCTGCTTATAGAATCAGGACATAAGTAACTGCACAGTACTTCCCTCATTTTTTTCCCCTCCACAAAAATGCTACTTCCACAGCCCTTTTTTGTGGTAATTTCCACAGTTCTCTTCAGATGCATTTTGGATACTCATCTAAACTTCATCATGAAAAAGATACTGCTGAGCCATCAGCAGTCTTACAGTTGATTGAAAAGATTTCTGGTATATTAGTTGGTCACCACTTTATGCCGTTTTAGTCATCTCATCTGACACCAGAATTTTCATTTAGTTCTCAATAATCATAAACAGCTGCTGCATGACCTCATGACATGAGGTTTTTTAAAATAAGATTTTTTTTTTCCACCCATCATTTTGTGGGGAAAACAAAAAAACCTTTAACTCTTCACAGCTCTACAATGTAGAAAACATTATCACCAAAGTAAACTTGGTTTGCAAGGCGAAGGCAAGACTTACAGCTGGTTATAATGTTGGGGAAAAAAAAAGAAAGTGAACAAGACACTTACCATCACCAAATCCATTGTATCCGTCACCACCCCCAAAGCTTCCTCTGCTCCCACCACCGCCACCACCACCCCCATAGCCTCCTGGAACATAAAACAGATGAGAATGTTTTCCTGAACACACCTGTTAAGTGTTTAAACCAACTGACACAGGAAATAAAAAAAGACAAATCACATTTTATATAAACATTCCAGTCTTTACCTCTCCCGCCAAAGTTTCCTCCTCGGCCAAAGTTCCCTCCACCGCCTCCAAAGTTTCCACGACCCATGAAGTTGCCTGAGCCACCCCCACGACCTACAAAATATTTTACTTTAATTACATTAATTGAAAACTAGTTACATAAAATAACCATGCACAACTCCAAACTCACCTCTTTGAGAGCTAGCAGTTTGCATCTCTTGTTTTGAGAGTGCTTTTTTCACTTCACAGTTATGTCCATTTATAGTATGGTATTTCTGAACTAGAGAAAATTGTAAAATAGGAAACAGATCAAATAATTGAAAGCAATATGCTACACAACTCTCACAGAAAGCTACTGTAAGGCATGACCACACTTCTTTTAAAGGGAACATTAAATCAAGCCCATTTCTTACAATAGTCAAGCAGTTGATTATGCCAATATCTTACATTCCACACACTGCTGTTCTCAAATCTAACGTTAGTTTTATCCCATAAGTCATTTCTCACTAGTTACATACCGACAATTTTATCAACTGTATCATGATCATCAAAAGTTACAAAAGCGAAGCCTCTTTTTTTTCCGCTTTGCCTGTCTTCCATGACTTCTATGGTTTCAATCTTGCCATATTTTTCAAAGTACTCCCTTAAATTATATTCTTCTGTATCTTCTTTAATCCCACCAACAAATATTTTCTTTACTGTGAGATGTGCCCCAGGCTTTACAGAATCCTGCAATGCCAAGAATGACATTCAGCATTTTAAATTATTAGGTGAAGATTAGGAAATAATGTTAACTGAAACATGTTATGTTAACTTGTTAACTTACCTCCCTTGAAACTGCTCTCTTTGGTTCAACCACGCGTCCATCAACTTTATGCGGTCGAGCACTCATGGCAGCGTCCACCTCCTCTACACAAGAATAAGTCACAAAGCCAAAGCCTCTGGAACGTTTCGTTTGTGGGTCTCTCATAACCTGCAAAAACAGAGAAATACTCTGTATTTCTGTACTAGATTAAGTACCTATATCCTTTCAAAAGCACAAACTAATATTTGACACTTTACCACACAGTCCGTGAGCGTGCCCCATTTTTCAAAGTGCTCTCTCAAGCTATCATCTGTTGTTTCAAAGCTCAGACCTCCAATGAACAGCTTTCTCAACTGCTCTGGCTCCTTTGGCTCATGGCCCTACAAAATCAAAAATCAAAAACGTATTTTGAATACAAACCACATAGTTAGAATGTCACAGAATTACTAAAAATTATCTGTGCACATTATAACTACAAATACGTGGAATACATTTACATAAAAACAATGACTTCTAATGGATTTAGGCAGCAGCATAGTAAACACTTAATGAGGTGTGGTTTTAATTAAAACACTAACTAACAACTTGAATGCTCAAATGCAAACAACTGTAAAGAGTTTTCAATATACTAAATAATTTGGTTGCTCCCCTCCCCTCCAGAAGTGCATTCTTTTTATGCCTATCTTACGTTCGAGTTGCATATTGCTCTGTAGGGATTAGCAATGAAGCACTGCTAGGTAAAGGGAAGTTCTAACACTTTATGAAGCATAATCATGAGGAACTATAAAAATAACACAGTTCACAAAAAAAAAAAGGTTGTTGTCTTGTTGTCTGAATTAAGTGTCTAATCTTTTGGGATATCCATTTTGAAAGATTATTTTTATGCATTTTGAAGAAATTTCTCAATTCTTAATTCCTTTAAGGAATTGTAAATTTTGTATTCGGATAATTTGGTAAGTTGAGTGATGCAAGCAAGAAAGTAGAAGTATGTATGTGGTTTTCAGTGTTATGGGAAATATCTCTTAAATGTGAATCAACGTGGATTTACATCTTTTAGATGAAAAACCATCTTCAATACTGACTAATCAATGACCAGTAGCAGGTACAACTACTGGAATACAACTGGTACCTTAACAAGCATAGTGAAACAAACTGAAGTTTAACTGACGCTCTTGACAATGTCACCTACATATGACCAGCCACGTTTTAAAATGTGCTAATTTTCAGAGATCAGCTTTCTATAGCACGATTAAAGTGGGCTTACAAGTGCATTAGTGTATCTGCTCTCTTTCAGTGTTGCTTCTTTTTTTTTTTTTTAGTTTGGCATAGAATATCCCCATACCTTTGACAGAAGTTTATGAAAAACTATTTTACAACTTTCTCCCACCCCCAAGACAGAGAAGTCTTATAAAAAGCAACCATATTAAAATCTTATTTAGCAAGTTGGTACTTTTGTGCATGTAAACCACTCCACAACTAGATGCTGGCCAGTCTATGCTGCTGGCTAGCTATGCTGCATATGACTTCAATTCTGCAGCATGAATGTGTAACAGGCTTCACTGTTTCTGCTGCAGTGGGTTGACTTAGACTAAATGCAGCATTAGCCTGAGAGCTGAACATAAAACCAGCCACAGACTCCTACATATGGATGTCTTGCTTCAAACCTGAAGGTAAAATGCTTTAACCTCTGCCACAGTTTAAATAAAGGGGATAGTGGTCCTAGGTTTGGTCAGAAAAGCGTACATCCCTTTGAGTGCAACACAACCACCCTAAAGAGTAATAAATATTGTGAAGCAATAAACGGCAAAAGAGAATTTCTGAATTATATATACTACTTTAGGAAACCATTGCTTTATAATGATCATGTTGTACTACAGGAGACAATGTGTAACATTATGAAAAGCTGGCTGGGAAGTTCTGCTGAACTTGGCAAGAAAGAGCCCCAGCATTCTCAGTAACAACTTTATATTTAAGGCACTAACTTTGTTATTACAGGAGCATTATATAAATCACTGACAGTCAATGATCCCAGAACTACAAAGTAAAGCTTATTTTCTATGGCCTTCCAAGTGGTCTGGACTATGGAATTTAAAAAAAAAGTCTCCTATCTAACTATACATAAATGTAAAATCTTAGAGGGTAACACACCACCTACTGTATATAGAAACTGCTTTAGGTTAAGTGAAATATTGTTTTCTGTTGCTAATTGCATTTTTTTAAATATACTGACACTACTTAATTTTTAACTGGGTTATGTTAAAGCTGGGAACATTAAGTGTTTCAAACTCTCCTACGCATATTAAAGGAAATCTATTATGTGAAACTGTAGAGTTTAGACTTCTCCAAAGCAAAAAAAAAAAAAAAAAAAAAAAGGAAAAACTGGACAAACTTGTTACAGTTCTCTGACACCCCTCAAGGCTATGGCGTTTTCAGTGTTTTCAGTTAGCAACTCACACTGCTTTTACCTTAAAAGAATGACCACACAACTCTTCAGGTCACTCCTGAAAGGAAAAGTGAAGTCCTTTTCTACTTATTTTTATTATGTGCACATGAACTGCCCTTCTCCTATGGGAAGAAAAATACCTGCTATTACAGCTTCTCTCTTCTATCGGAAAGTATTCTCAGGACACACCTATGTTACAGAAACTCTCCACAGAAATGAAAGGCAACATTTTCTTAGGGAATTAGTTGGTTTTTTTCAGGCATTTTGTTCTCACTGAGGATAAGCATCTCTACAGTTTTGAGAGTGCTGTCTTCTATCACACAAGATATTGTTTCTCAGTCCCTCTGCTGCAAGCTAGTTATAACAGCAGCAAAACCTTGCACAACACATCTCTCCCTTCCTCCATAGTGTAACTACCACACTGCTTCAACAAGATCGGCAGGCTCCCTCCCACTCAGCCGATACTGCTGGCCAGCACGCCATTTTGCAGTGCTCCTTCAGTCAGGGGCCGGGGGGAGCGGTAAGAATGCCCAGCCTGCCTGGAGCCAGCAAGCTGGCAAGAAGCTTTATTTCTCCCCTTAAGCAGTTTAAGGGACTTCCCAGACATATTAATTTGCTCTAAAGAGGCGGGGAACTTTCTTTCCAGCCTTGACTAGCGACTTCCTCCCT
>NW_010553831.1:504-6320 GCF_000687285.1 Phaethon lepturus | reverse complement strand
CAGGACTGTCTCCCAAGGGACTCTCTCAACTTGAACAGGCTGAAGTCTGCTCTCCGGATGCCCATGGTAGTGGTTTTGCTGACCCTTAGAGATGGGGTAACTAAATTTGAGATGGAGTAACTAAATGCAATGTTTTTTAACGAGAAAATTTGGAAAATGTGCCAAAGATATACACAGATGATATTATTCACTTATAAAACACCAGAAAACATATGCCCAATGGTATAGTTCCAAAGTCTGACTTTATCAAATAGTAATAATAATGATAGAAAGCTCTGATGAGCACTGTACATTTAGGAGTGTAGTAAACAGCTTCAGTCTTCCCATCTCTGAAACTGAGACCTTTGTCTCCACCTCAGCAGAGGCCAAAAAGAAAACATTTTCTTTTAATAAAAATATCTACTAAGGAAAAACTTTCTGGAACCATAAATGCTGTATTCATACCAAAGAATTAAGTAGTGATTGAAATCTCTAGTATTATATAATAGCACATTTCCTCCTGCTCCTGAAATCCATATTGAAATTGCAAAATTGGCTCAGGCTACATTAACTGGGCTTCCGATATCTTATGATACAGTTTTGACTGGTAGACTGGCAGCCTTTTTTTTTTTTAAATATTTTTTTTTTTCCCCAGAACCCTGTCTGCTGAAGTGTAAGAATAAAGAGTACTCCTTCATGTTTTATTTGCTTATTCCTCATTATTCTAGGTATATGGATCCATTCGTTATTTACTGAACCCGTTCTCTCATGAGCTTTTCTAAATACTTGCCAGTGCATCCAGTGCATTTTTTAAAGATGCTGATGAATTTATCTACACAGTCCTTCTGTGAGGTAACTCCATTTCACACATGGGGAATTACCATAAATAGCTTAAGGCCAAAATTATCCAAAGTATCCATTCTTCAGAGTGCTAATTTGAAACACACAGAGGTGAGTTTTTGAGAATACTTAGTACTTTGATAGCATTTGTATGCATTTTACATATTTTTCTGCTGAAAGCAAAGGTCCTTGTTCTTTTCTGCAAAATGGAGCTAAGGTGTGTTCTTTGAGATATGCAAAACCACATACTAGCAGTCTGGTTTAAATGAACTGTCCAGCCTCTCACAAAGGCATTCAGTGACAAAAGCAAGGACATCCTCCACTCTTCTAAGACATCTCTCTTTTTTTTCTTTTTTCTTTCTTATTCAGTGAGCTAATGAATGAGCTCAGGAATGAGCTTATGAATGAGAACATCAGAAGTATGTTCTGAGCAACAGAGACACTCAGACCACTCACCCATTATTATTCTTGCCCTACTACTGCCCGGGCCATTAGTTCCTTACTTCTTTTTGCTCTTCCTATTTAATAAGATCAGGATCTTGTGGAAAGGGGTGACCATGCTTATGATCACATAAGTATGTATTATATAATAAATACCTCTGCGATGATTTGTTTGACCCACATTCTGTGAATGTGTGGTCTCGTGCTTACACATGGGGAACAATAATTTCTGATGCTCTCTATTCTCCAGCTCTCCTTTTTGCCTCCATCTTCTCCAGCTCTTTTGGAGTGGTGAAGGAGACCACCATGCTCCTGTGAGTGCTCTCTTTTATTGTTCTTCTCCATGGGTATATTCGAACCCATCTCCCTTTCAGGCTTTAACCTTCCTTTAACCTCATCCCTCCTGCATCTCTCCGATGTCCTTTTCCTTATGTTCCTTTTTCTTAGTTCTTCCTTTTGGTCTTCCTCCCTCAATCTCCAAACTATCCCAGTACATTTTCCTACCTCCTGTCCTCCTTCAAATCTTTCTTCCATTGCCTAGCTCTCCAGCTCTGCTGCCTTTCCCCTGGCTGACTAAGCTCTTGCCATTCAGCACACCCCTCCCTTCTGAGGGTGCCAGCTGTCATCTCATCACCCTGCTGATCCATGGCACTCCAAAGCTCTTCTGGGACAAACAGTGTTCACAATTCTCAGGAGGGCGCATCGCACCCTAGTCAGGTCTTGAATGTTTGCGACGAGCGAGGGAAGACAAGCAGTCGACTCAATGTGAGTGATAAAGCAAGCTTCAACTTTATTGCAAAACCCTACACATATTTATACACCGAGTTCTACCTTATGCATACTTGTCTTACAATCATTGGCTTAGCTCTAAAGATTACATTATCATACTCCTCCTACTTGCGGTTACTGCTACGTGGTCCGGGTTCCATCCTGTTTTTCTTACTTCTTCTTAGCTGTTTACCACAGCTCCTTCTCCTCAAGGTCGAGCTGTGCAGAGTGATCCCAACAAATGTTTTCATGTGCTTTCTTGACTCCAGCCACCTGTAACCATGTCCTCTGTGATCCCAACAAATGTTTTCATGTGCTTTCTCGACTCCAGCCACCTGTAACCACGTCCTCCTCCTCCCCCTGGATCACCATCCCTCACAGTCTGTATTTGTGCCAGTTTAGTTAGTTCAGCCTTCCAGGAAGAAATACACATAGAACATCTCCCAGAGGAAGGAGGAAGAGGAGGTAGAGGAGGAGGTGACATCAGGCACTCAATAAAAGGGAAAGGGCACCCAGTGCTACCCCTTCAGGGAACTTGGCCATCCTTATCCTTACACATGTTCACCAGCAACTGTCTCTTCCACTTAGTGACTTGACAGGACTGTCATATCCCACTAGTATCAGCTCTCAACAACTCCTCCTGCTTTCCTGGAGCAAACGAATACACTCTGGATTCCAGTAGTGGTCAGCAGTGGCCTCTGCGAAGCCAAGCAGCCCTGCTTTCCTGCAGACTTTCTGGAACCAGATGCTTCTTGCATTTCCTCTGTTGCTACCAATTACTGTGTCAACAGCCTAGATACACATTCTATATTCCCAGCCCAAGCTAGTACACCCAAATGAGCTGAGAGCTGATGGGTCGCAGCAGGCAGAGCAGAACATTAATTGCCATATGCATATTGTAATTTGTTAATGGTTTATCAGTTGGCCAAGTTTGTGAGAATGTTAACCAAAATAATAAGTTATGATTATTTTATTATACTTAATAAAATAAGAAAGCATGACATCTTTCAAAAGAAAAAAAAAAATCTCTGCTTTAAGAGTGTTATTAATATAAGGAATCAAAATGTTTTCCTTAATCTTTTCCTGGGCAAAGGCTAAAGTATTTTAACTGATATTTCCTCAGCAAATTCTCTTTAGTAGACATAGCATGGATACTAAATTCCAATCTGAGCGGTACATTAAGTTTGACAAGATTAAAAGTAATTATAGACTGTCTTTTAATGGAAACTAATAGGCATCCTTAAGTACAGGATTTACTATTTACACCACCTGTAATAAACAATTTTATTGTATAAGATTAAAAAACAAATCTGTTGCTGATTTTTACCACTAGAACACTTTGAACTTTTACATTTTCTAATACATCATGCACACATAAGAGTCTATGTAAATTCATTTAAAAACTCTTTAAAGAAATAGTTTTTTACTTTAGTATTAGAAACTTTTTTTTAAATTATAAAGTATGTGTTCTTTAATAATAAATGGGAAAAAGCAAGAGAAACATGTTCTGTTAGTGTATTTGCATGTTTTTTTAAATAAGATATATTCTGTTGAAATCACAAAACCAGAAACAGATAGCTTGACAGTAAACACTAATAGAGTTATTTCCACCTAATGATATTGCAGCTGTTAGCTACACAATGGTTAGAAACATATTATTCAATTATTACAGGATGCAGAAGCACCTCTTGTGATGAGAAGAATGTAGGTGAAGTCAGTTTGCTCTTTGCTTTGCACAAGTTCCCTTGCTGTGAAAGGAAGCCATAATCCTACAGGAACAGTATATCAGTATCAAAGGATGTTGACTACTTCAAGGACAAGTTGAGGATGGCTTTGGTCTAATTAGTCGAGTTATTTAAACAAACTATGAAATGATAATGTATGAGCACAAGGTTGCATAATTGTCCCAAACCACAAATTCAGACCCTAGCAGGACTGACTGAGCATATCTTTCCCTGACTTGCCCTGAAGAGGCTGGAAGGCATCTTTCTAAGCACCGTGGCCAGGATACGAACCATGTCAAAAATCGCTTCCAAAAGAACATGAGATGCTTTCAAGAGACAGGTCAGCCGCAAGTCACCTGTTTGCTGACAGGTATTTATCAGCACATGGCTCTCACCATGCAGCTACCCCTTTAAAATGGTTTCATTTACACTGCTCTTCGACTTCTGTTTTCATTTACAGTAAAATGTGTGAGTATAAAATTCTGTTAGACAGTCTCAGTAATGCTTTACAACCATTTTGCGATGATGGCATAAATGAATATGGGAGATACAGGCAGGCAGAGAATCATATCCCTTTTATTCTTTTGAAAAAATCAAATTCATAGAATTCAGTATAATAAGGAAACAATATTAAAAGAAAATGAGAACACAAAGAATACTGTCATTATTCAATCTTCAGCAGTACAGCTTTGTTAAAGACAAGAATATGGAAATGTTAGTTCATACACATTCAAAATAGAGACAAATTTTTTTTATACTTGCACTGGGATGTTGGAGTGTGCCATTTAATTCTCTCCAGTGAATGAGAGCGAAGACAAAGAAAATGCTTTAGACTGAAAAATGATGACCTACACAAATGCCTTACTGCAATAAAATATTTATGTACCAGAAGCAAATATAGTTGAACTATGTTCTTTTACATTTTTTTGTCTGCCTTTTTCACTCTAGAGGCACCAGCAAACTATAGGACAAGTAATTATGTTGTTATGTTTTGAACTATTTTGGATAGATAAATGAATGGATAGACATAAACACAACTATAGAATGGTTTGGGTTGGAAGGGACCTTTAAAGATCATCTAGACATCTTCAACTACATCAGGTTGCTCAAAGCCCTGTCCAACCTGACCTTCAACACTTCCAGGGTTTGGATATCCACAATTTCTCTGAGCGACCTGTTCCAGTGTCTCACCATCCTCATTGTAAAAAATGTCGTCTTTATATCTAGTCTAAATCTACCCTCTTGCAGTTTAAAACCATTACCCCTTGTCCTATCACAACAGGCCCTGCTAAAAAGTCTGTCCCCATCTTTCTTATAAGCTCCCCTTAAAGTACTGAAATTCTGCAGTAAGGTATCCCCAGAGACTTCTCTTCTCCAGGCTGAACAAACCCGACTCTCTCATCCTGTCCTCATGGGAGAGGTGTTCCATCCCTCTGATCATTTTTGTGTCCCTCCTCTGGACCCGCTCCAACAGGTCCATGTCTGTCTTGTGCTGAGGGCTCCAGAGCTGGAGGCAGTTCAAGTGGGATCTCACCAGAGCAGAGTAGAAGGGGAGAATCACCTCCCTTGACCTCCTGGCCATGCTGCTTTGGATGCAGCCCAGGATATGATTTGCCCTCTGGGCTATGAGCGCACACTGCCGGCTCATGTCCAGCTTCTCATCCACCAGTAGATCTGCAGAGAGAAAATTAGTCCCCATGTGCCGTAAAACGAGCTGGCGGGGAAGACGACCAGCCTGGCTGAACAGGTAGCTTTTGCTGGAACTCAGGGAAAAGAGGAGAGGTAATCACCTTTGGAAGAAGGGGAATGCAACTCAAGAAGAGTACCAGGATCTTGTTAAGTCAAGCAGAGAAAAAATTAGAAAGGCAAAAGCCCGCCTAGAACTCAATCTGGTCACAGTTGTAAAGGACAAAAAAAAAAGTGTTTTTACAAATATATTAACAACAAAAAGAGAGGCAAGGAGAATCTCCATCCCCATTGGATATGGGGGGGAACATTGTCACCAAGGCTGAGGACAAGGCTGAGGTACTTAATGCCTTCTTTGCCTCAGTCTTTAATAGCCAG
>NW_010553831.1:0-373 GCF_000687285.1 Phaethon lepturus | reverse complement strand
GATCCACCCGAGAGTACTGAGGGAGCTGGCGGAGGAGCTTGCCAGGCCACTCTCCATCATTTATCAGCAGTCCTGGTTATCAGGGGAGGTCCCAGACGACTGGAGGCTTCACAATGTGACGCCCGTCTACAAGAAAGGCCGAAAGGAGGATCCCGGGAACTACAGGCCTGTCAGCCTGACCTTGGTACCAGGGAAGATTATGCAGCAGTTCATCTTGAGGGCGCTCACAGGGCATGTGCAGGACTACCAAGTGATCAGGCCAAGACAGCACAGGTTCATGAAAAACAGGCCTTGCTGGACCAACCTGATCCCCTTCTATGACCAGGTGACCCGCCTAATTATTTGGATGAGGGAAAGGCTGTGGATGTTGTCT
>NW_010553830.1:39222-57004 GCF_000687285.1 Phaethon lepturus | reverse complement strand
AATTAACTCTATACCAGCTGAAACCAGGACATTAAGTCAACACAGTAGTCTTTCTGGTTAAAGGTTAAAAATTTTGTGAAGACCTTATTAAGGAAGGGGAAACAGAGCTGAAGACCAGCTGTACACTGCTGATCAATACTAACTAATCTTGAATTTGTCCCGCTGAGAGAGTAGAGTAGGATGCTGTATATGTGAAAGATGATATGCGGTATAGGAGCTTGATCCATAATCTTTTTACCTATGGAAAATCAATATGATTATTCTTGACAGGAGAAGTATATGTGGAGTAAGTAAGTACAGGATTCATTCCTGAAGTTGGAATATCTCTAAGCAGTTTCACTGAAGATTCAGCCACAGCTGTGGAAGGTGATATATCTTTGAAAACACCGGTCTGTTGCTTTTTGCGGTACAGTATTCCCTGGCCACGTTTCCACTAGGAAACTCTGTTAATGATTTAAACGTTCTTATGAGCTTATAAATTTCAGACTGCCTCCTTTGAAAAACTGGCTTATTGGATCTTCAGCGCATGGGCAAGGGAGAGGCTTTCTGGAAATATAAAATTAATGCTGAGCTAGTACAACTCATTAGTTTAAATTAATTACTTACTTTTCAATAAGGAGTCTATTTTGTGACCACTTTAAATAGAGCTGAATTTCATTTTTTATACTGGGCAAAGCTGAGAAAGAGGGCCATTCCTTTTGTCTACTTGTAGTGACTGAGCTTGATATGAAATCTGGAGGAAATCTTACATGTTCACTGGGGTATTGTTCTTTGAGGTAATTGAGTGTCTAATCATGTTTCCATGTGCTCATATTCTTCCCTTACAATTTTATTTGCCCAACAAAAAATAATCTCCCTTTCAGTTCAATGCCCTGCTTGGAGAAATTAAAATTAAATGAAAACAAGTGTCCCCTTTTATATTATTTCATAAGCTGACACAGTAAGTTTACATTTGAAAAGTTTTATGAAATACAGTTATGGGAATCCTGAACAACAGATGGTGGATAAACACAGTACACTTTGAAATTTGGTATTTGTAGCACTTTTCCTGTCTGTGCCATGGGTTCACTCTCTGTGGATGACTCACACACAAATATACATTCACAGATAATGCAGAACAAACTTAAGTTTAGATGTGAAATTTTCTTGCTTTCTTGGCTGTGTTCTGTAAATGCTTCTAATTAAGCAGTCTGACTTGCTACTCCGTGTATGCCATGCTACTTTGCTGAAAGGAAGATGTTTTTGTTAACTGTCATAATGATTTTCATCTTTGTGCTGGCAGCTCAAAAAAAAATCTGAATAATTAGGAATCATTGTGGGTAGCCAGGGTGAGAGTGGGAAAAGATTAATTGCTTCTTGTAAGTCAGTAAGTTTTACAAAGGCACTTCTTAGTGAAGTGAGTGAGTTACATGTGTTTGCTCAGTTTTACCAAAGTGTTCTTTGTTCATTATTGTTAAATTTGATTGGGAAATAACTTCTTAAAAATAATTAAAAATTTCTGTTGCAGAAACATTTGGATCTAAATGAAACAAAGCTCTGTAAGCATCTTGACCCACAATGAATACTGAGCACTTTGCAAGAACAGAGGGTATGCACTGATGCCAAACCCATCCCATTCTGTCTTTGGTGTTGGCAGATGTGATGGTGGTGTAGGCTCAAAGACAGGGCTTTTGTAAAGTCAGGCTTGTTAGAAAGGGTCAAGTCAAGTATTTTTTTACCTAGGTGCTCAAGCATTCAATTTATCTACTGTAATATTGATTCACATGTGAAATTTATCTCTAAAATCTCAGTATCGTGTTGCAGGTTTTGGCACAGATCTAACAGTTGCTTGAGGCTCAAGTTGAAATCTGGTCTAGTAGAGTTGCATGCAAAACTTTTAATTTATTTTCAAAAGTGTCAGGAGTTTCTCTTATATTATTCCATATCCTCTTGGTGTTTTCAGATTTGATGTTTTGATAGCATATTTTGAATTCTACAGAGAACTTCCTTGTAGCCACTTGTTAAATTAATTGTAATGCACATTATATTAGTATTTTTGTAAAAGAATTCAACATTGAGTAACTGTGTCACTGAACTGAATTTGTAATCAGAATTGAAATTTACTCTCTCTGTATAACTACATAATTATAAAAAAAATTCTTTGTGTAGTTTTATATTTCTATGGCTTAAAAGAGTGAAATCATTAAATGCATTGACATTTATTATCCCCTCTGTACCGATGCATATAGCTGTAATAAGTCAGAATAGGCAAAGGCCATGACACGTTTCTAAATCTTGAATGGGTGAATGAGACACCCTAATACTTGCCCATCATTCTGTGCCATTGTCCCCTTGCGCTCTCTCCATGTTGTAGGAGAAAATGCTTTTAAACCTTATGAATCCTTCCTCACGGAAGTGACTGCAGGAGTGAAAGATCTGGGTGGGCTTTATTGCCAGTAGTCCTACCTAAATTTATATTTTAAAAAATTAAGAAAAAGGGTGAGGATATGTTCCGCTTCACCCCCTCCCCACCCTGTATTCCCAAATTTCTCACCATAAGAAACATCTTTGCCAGAAATAAAGGATTTTATTTTACTTTACTGAAATCTTGTGTACACTTGATGTACACCAAAACCATGTATCCTTTCAGATGCTGTTAAAGCAGTGACATAGCTCTTTAGAGAAAGCTGAGGCAAGCATTGAAATGGGTTCATTCATGTAGTCTGTTCATGTATCCCACCGCAATCTGATTACCGAGAAAACACATACCTTTGCTAAGTTCTTTTCCTTTAAGACCAGCCTTTAATAGCATTTCATTTGTCTCTTTAAAAGCTGTTCATTAACTCACTGATTGTTGTTTTTATGCAGAATCTAAATCCTTCCTAGGGTGACAGCTTTGGCATAAGACAAGAGTATGCATGCCCTGATGTTTTGGGCAGTTCTTATGTTGCTATCTCTGATAGTATGCCCCATAGGCTTCTTGTGCTCCAAGTGCTGTTCAGTGGAGAGATTATTTTGATTACGTTTATGTGTATCCCTCCAGTTTCTCAATAACAAATGTTTGTCTTTAACTTTTATATGGATTTTTTTTTTTCCTGGATAACTTTGGAGACAACGGCAAACCTTAATAGAAGTTAAAAATTAATTCCACGTGATACTTACAATTTTTCTGTGATGGATTTTTAACTTTCACATGCATTTACTAACAAATAGATTACATTGCAGTGACAAGGTCTAATTTATTTTCTAGCTATAGAATTTTAATGAGAAATCTTATTTCAGTTGGAAAATGCAATCGCATCCTCACTTTTTTAAGGACATTACCATTATTAGCAGTAGATTTATACAAGTATACTTAGGCATGCAAAATAAATTTCTGATGGAGAATGGAGTCTGTGGATTTTACACAGTATAAGGACAATGTACTGTAGAAGAGATATATGCATTAATACATGTTTGTGTTTAGATTAAGTTGATGCGTATCATGGGAATGGGGAGTTGTTTAATGCTTAAAATAACCGTGCTTGTTCTTTGAATAGGATTTTAAACTAACCTGAAAAGAGAAAAAGAAATATTTAATATGTCTTCATACAAATAATGCAGGTTCTTTGTGTTAAATATTTTGGCGTAATACCTACTATCTCTGTAGTGAATTTCCAGAAGGAGTCTTGGGAAAAGCCAGCCAGGGTACCAGCCATGGTTTTTCCTAATTGTTTTTACCTTTGACTGTGTATCACTGATAGCAAGTTGAGAGTTGGATGTGAAATGTTATGTCACCAACTTTTTTGAGGTATCTTTTTTTTTTTTTTGCCTCCACTGCACACTAACAGAAATTTGATATCTTTCACAAGTTTTCCTGGGGGATATATGTAAAGTGAAAGGAAAAGGATTCGCAATCATCATAAAATTACTTATCCAGGGTGTGGGAAAATGAGATTGACATGCCTCCTCTGCCGGGTGTGTAACAGGGTTTTGTCTGTGATGAATGCCTAGCTTTGCTGAGGTGTGTCTCTCTCCTGCTGGACCTGTTCCACTTTGAATATGCAATTATATATTCATTAGATCAGAGATAGCGTGCTTGGTGATTAAGGCACTCCTTTGAAATGTAAACCCCAGTGGTGCCTGTTCCAGAACAGTAGTTTGGTTCAGGTTTTGCAGCACAGATGAGTTCCTCATCACCGACCTGCTGGTTATTCTGATTTCATTCTCTCTCTTTCTTGCTTTTTAACACCCTTTCTTGCCTCAATTTTCTCCCTCATTTTAGACCACAAACTACATGCCAGGCCTAAGAAACTATTAAATGAAGGTTGATTGCAATTGATAAATTTCTGTGAAACATTTTGACTTGCACCAATTTGCATGTTGATGAATTGCAATGCAGAAGTGTCTCTTTCTATACAGTATATATAGAGGGTATGTAGCATGCTTATCCTAATTGAAGATGTTCTACTGAACCTGTCTTAAAAGCCAGGTAAAATGGATGCCACGTATTTTGTACAAGAATGTACAATCATCCGAAAAAGATATGTTTATCTTTCCTCATTCTTACAGCTCCATATATTCTGCTGATGTTATGCATCAGGATCTTAGCGGTGTTATTCATAAGGATTTTAGGATGTCAGTAGGAGAGTAATGTTCCGTGCGCTGCTTCAAAACCCACTACAATTCCTTAGCGCTGAAGGGGGTGTGAGAATTCTCTCTCCTATAGGAGAAGGGTATGGGAATTAAAAAGTCTTGAAATGGCAATAGCTAATAAGCATGTTCGTGAGTATAACAGAGAGGGAAAGCATCACTGCTATGGATACTTACAAGTGGATTAGTAATAATTTTCCTTTCTACTGAAATGGCTTCCTTCTCTAAATTTATACAATACTGCTGAAAACTAAAGTTACTGTAAGAGGCTGTACTATCAGGAACATAATACTTATTTTTCTGTGACTATTTTATGAGTAAAATTTCAAGTTAATTTGCGTTGCTGAAGTATAGACACAGAGTCCTTTTCCCTTTCTGAAGGGCTATTTTTTCCATGTTTTATTTTACATTGGTAATTTACTGTCTGGGGGGTGTGTGAATGTGAAATACATTCCAGGAACACAGTAGAACTAGACTCATGGTTTTTCACACTTCCAATAACAGGAATATCAGTTTTATTTCTGAGTGTGGTTACTCCTAAAATGAATCAACAAAGAAAGGTCTTTAGTGACAGAAAAGGTACTGCTAATACTAAGAAGACAGACCTGAAATGTTAGGAATTCAGATAAAAGATTGGATTTTCAAAAGTATTTACTTGTAGCCTGGCTGTTTCTTTTGACATAGGTGGTCATTCTGTCAGACATCAATAAGAATAGGTTGATACTTCTGAAAATTCCATTCAACCAACTTATTGCTATACTTAAATAGGTTTGCCTGTGTGAGCAGCATCTGTGTTTGACCCAGAAGCATCTCAGGCTGTGATCTTTCCATAGAGAGTCTGAGATGAAGTGGAAAGTCTTTGTTGGTTTTTGCTTTTCCTCGTAAAAAGTGTACATTGGTCAAGTTCTAGTCTAACTTCCCTTCTCCTGATAGGACTTAGAATCTGTCTGTTCTCCCACCTATATTCCTACCACATCCAAAAAGGCAAAAGTGGCATCTGTATAGCTAGGGAGGAGAGGGCTTTCTTATTCCATGAATCACACAACCATTATTCTCTGCCAGTGAATCACTGACAGCCACCTTTCAAATAATGTCACTAAACTTGAAAATCAACTTATCCTTTATATTTTTAATGTAATTCAATGTGATTCATTACCATGACACATATAAAATCATAGAATCATAGAATCTTTGGGTTGGAAGGTACCTTAAAGGTCATGTAGTCCAACCCCCCCTGCAATAAGTAGGGACATCTTCAACTGTATCAAGTTGCTCAGAGCCCTGTCCAACCTGACCTTGAATGGTTCCAGGGATGGGGCATCTACCATCTCTCCAGGCAATCTGTGCCAGTGTTTCACCACCCTCACCGTGAAAAATTTCTTCCTTATATCCAGTCTAAATCTACCCTCTTTTAGTTTAAAACTATTACGCCATGTCCATTTGCAACAGGCCCTGCTAAAAAGTCTGTCCCCATCTTTCTTATCAGCCCCCTTTAAGTCCTGGCAGGCTGCAATAAGGTCTCCCTGGAGCCTTCTCTTCTCCAGGCTGAACAACCCCAACTCTCCCAGCCTGTCCTCCCAGCAGAGCTGTTCCAGCCCTTGGATCATTTTGGCAGCCTCCTCTGGACCCGCTCCAACAGGTCCATGTCTCTCCTGTGCTGAGGGCTCCAGAGCTGGACGCAGCACTGCAGGGGGGTCTCCCCAGAGCGGAGCAGAGGGGCAGAATCCCCTCCCTCGCCCTGCTGGCCACGCTGCTTTGGGTGCAGCCCAGGACACCATTGGCCTTGTGGGCTGCACATTACGCACATTGCTGGCTCATGTCCAGCTTTTCATCTGCCAGCACCCCCAAGTCCTTCTCGGCAGGGCTGCTCTCCATCCCTTCATCCCCCAGCCTGGACTGACACTGGGGGTTGCCCCAATCGAGGTCTTTTGGAACTTGGTCTGCACTTGGTCTTTTGGAACTTCATGAGGTTCACAGGGCCCCATTCCTTGAGCTTGTCCAGGTCCCTCTGGATGGCATCCCATCCCTCAGGCATGTCAGCCACACCACTCAGCTTGGTGTCTTCTGCAAACTTGCTGAGGGTGCACTCAATCCCACTGTCTATGTCATTGATGAAGATATTAAACAGTTCTGGTCCCAGTACAGATCCCTGACATCACTGTTCTCCATGTGGACACTGAACCATTGACCACTACCCTCTGGATGCGACCATCCAACCAATTCCACATACACTCAACAGTCCACCCATCAAATCCGTATCTTTCCAATTTAGAGAGAAGGATGTTCTGGGTGACCATGTCAAAGGCCTTACAGGAATCCAGATAGACGACATCAGTAACTCCTCCCTGTCCACTGATGTGGTCATTCCATCCTAGAAACCCACTAGGTTGGTCAGAAAGAACTTGCCCTTGCTGAAGCCATGCTGGCTGACTTGAATCATAGAATCATAGAATCATAGAATCTTTGAGCTGGAAAGAACCTTAAAAGTTCATCTTGTCCAACCCCCCTGCAGTGAGCAGGGACATCTTCAACTAGAGCAGGTTACTCAGAGCCCTGTCCAACCTGACCTGGAATGTTTCCAGGGATGGGGCAGCTACCACGTCCCTGGGCAGATCACCTGGAATCACCTCCCTGTCCCCCATGTGCCTTAGCATATCATCTAGGAGGATCTGCTCCATGATCTTCCCAGGCACAGAAGTGAGGCTGACAGGTTGGTAGTTCCCAGGGTCCTCCTTGTTACCCTGTTTTAAAAGTGGGTGCAATGTTTTCCTTTTTCTAGCCACCTGGGACTTCACCTAACCGCCATGACTTTTCAGATATCATGGAGAGTGGCTTGGCAACTACATCAGCCAATTCCCTCAGAACTCTGGGATGCACCTCATTAAGTCCCAGAAACTTATGTATGTTCAGGTTCCTCAGGTGGTAAAGGAACTGTGCATTTGTCATGTGGCAAAATTAATCTGTTTAGTTTCAAAGATCTGTGTTAAAGTTATACAAGGTACAGTTTTAGCTATGAGTTTCATTTGGCTTTCATAGAGACCATGTCAAGAAAGTCTCTTCACTTAAGAATGAACTGGTAAATATTTTGGAAAAGGAACTTTTGTAGGGACATATCCATGTAAAACATCTAAATATCATGTAACTTTAAAGATAAAGTTCAGAAGGGAAGTTTTTAGTGACCAAACTATTCCTAGGCTGGCTACAGATTTTGAAACTTGCTTTGTATTTGTGACCCTGGTATATCATAGAAGCAGAGAACAATTCAGCTTAGAAGGAATTTGTGGAGGTCACCTAGTCCAGGCTCCTGCTCAGAAACAGACAGCTTTGAAGCTGTGTCAGATTGCTCAGGGTCATAGCCAGTCAGGTTTACTAAGAATAAGAAACAAAATGGACACTGAAATGAAATGCTACAATAAAATAGGGTCAGCACAAAATTGGGAAAAATGATGAGATATAGACGTGTGTCTGTGAAAAACAAAGAAGAACGAATTGCATTTTATGTTATTTATCCTTCTTTGTATTTCTTCTTAGTGAAGTCTATAGTTGAGCATCATGGGGCCTGAAAGAAAAGTCTTAAGTGTTGTTCAGCATAATAAAGTGTTTCAAAAGCTTTCTTTATTTTGTATTAAAACAGAAGATCAGCTCTGCATGCTTAGCCACTAGAGTAGTGCAATGATGGCTAGGTAAGTGATGCAATGGCAAGAATACTCAGTCATTTGCCTCTGGGAGTTCTGCTTGAACTTGAAAGCCTTAAGGGCCTTTTAGTTCATTAATAGTTTAGCTTTTTCCTCCAGATTACATGCCCCGAAGATCATAATTTTGAATACGGAGGCAAATTAAGCGTTCTACTCATGAGTTTCCTTTGATGCAGGATTGAATAAGATTTGGACAAAGATTATCAAAATCTTATAATGGATGTAAACATTCCAGAACTTTAATCGAAATGATTAAGCAAATATGTATTTCAGTAAAGAAATATAACCCAAAAATCGTTGGCTATAATGCATTAAGAATATGCTAAAAAAAACCCCAAACAAATCACAAGATAAGAACAATTAAATATACTCATTTCATATCTGTGAATATGACAGTCAAATGGAAAAGAACAATAACTTACACAGTAGTGTAGAACTTGGGCTTGTTCCAGCACCTTTAATGCTTCAGGAGCCTCAAATTCCCCTAGAAGCTTTACAAAGCAATACAGTAGTGATTGTGTGATCTTGTGCTGGTTTTGGCTGGGATAGAGTTAATTTTCTTCACAGTAGCTGGTATGGGACTGGGGTTTGGATTTGTGCTGAAAACAGTGTTGATAATGCAGGGATGTTTCCATTATTGCTGAGCAGTGCTGACGCAGAGTCAAGGCTTTTTCTGCTCCTCACCCCACCCCACCAGTGAGTGTGCTGGGGGAGTACAAGAAGTTGGGAGGCGACACAGCCAAGACAGCTGACCCCAACTGACCAAAGGGATATTCCATACCACACGATGTCATGCTCAGTATATAAAGCTGGGGGAAGAAGAAGGAAGGAGGGGACATTCAGAATGATGGCGTTTGTCTTCCCAAGAAACCATTACGTGTGATGCAGCCCTGCTTCCCTGGAGATGGCTGAACCCCTGCCTGCCCGTGGGGAGTGGGGAATGGATTCCTGGTTTTGCTTTGCTTGTGTGTGTGGCTTTTGCTTTCCCTGTTAAACTGTCTTTATCTCAACCCTCAAGTTTTCTCACTTTTACCCTTCTGATTCTCCCCCCCTTCCACTGGGGGAAGTGGGCAAGTGGCTGCACGGTGCTTAGTTGCCAGCTGGGGTTAAACCCTGACAGAACTGTCCAAAAACACCCATTTAGGCACGTGGCAGTTTTTCAACACAAAGACTTAAGAACTACAAACTGATTTAACCAAGGAGTTTCCAAATAGTGTCAAGACACCCACTGGGGTTTTCATAGCACTGAATTATCAGCAGAAAGGGATGAGGGGTATCAGCCTTTAGAGAGGAACTGAAGTTATCAGTAGGAGATTTCTTCTTTCCTTTTAATAGCTAGCACTATGTGGTGAAACCCTGTTGGTTTCCACAGCTTCAGTAAAATCAGTTTTCTGTTCCCTAAGTCCTTGTACAGAGTGTGACTGTCTACTTCTGTCATAAGAATTACATTTAAATATGTCTTAATTTCCTCATTTTTTGCAGATAATTGCATTGTGAAAGCTTCAGTGATGATCATGTCAAAGTTTTAAAAGTAACCTGTATCTTGCATAAGCTTTGCTAATCTTTCAATTCCCCTCAGTGTTTTACTCTTACTCTTATGCTTCCCCATGCCCTTTATGTCTAGTTACTATTATCACTTAGTGTGTGCTTTCTTTTCCTTGATCTGGTTATTTCACTTTTGATTGTGTAGTCCTGGGAGTTCAGAAAGTTCTCAGGGGCCAGTTGATTAGAAGTCTAGTGCTAACCTGGAGTGACACAATATGACAAAGATTTTTTCAAGTTAAGTGAAACTTTTCACTCCCCAGAAGCAGCATTTCCCTCCTCCAAAGAACATGCATATGTGTTTTGATGAAACATGTTGGATATTTAGTTTTCTCCCATATTGCTTTTCAGTTAGTAATCAGACTGTGTTTTCTGTAACATTTGTTTGCTTTCATTGTATGTAGCTAACTAAAAGAGGACATATGTTGCCTAACTTTTCTCTGTGAGAGAGAATAGGCAAGGTCATATGCTCCCATGATGCTAGAAAATACTATCCCTTTGGATAATACTGAAGGAGGATGAGAAACACGTCAAACAAAAAAGTAGGCATACATGTTTGTCACAGCTCAGAAGCTGTTAATATGAGCTTAATAGAGATACAATAGTAAAACCAACCTGAAGAACGTTCACACCTATCCTTTTGCATCATTCTGTATACAGGCAGAGCATGCGCTAGCATTTTTTCAGGAGATTGCTTCGCTGTGGTAGTGGTTTCATTCCTTGTCTAGATTTACTTTTTTACAGTATTGTAGATTTCACACATATTATGAAAAACCAAATCTGCTGGAACTTTTTAAAAATTCTCCTTCTTGAATGCTCTACTTCATCTGGGCAGAGCTGAGAGAACAGTATCCCTCTACAGATAACAAGTGAGAGTAAGCCTACGAAGCAGTCGTAGTCGAAGCACTTGTAGTCGTGTGTATTGTGGTTTTGTAATGAATGTGCTGAACCTGATAAGGGGCTTGAAAACAACAAATGGCACCGTGAGAGATGAAAATCTGTACCATATGGAGCATAATATAACTATGGAGTCTCGAAACTCCGGGGAGTGTGCCAGCGTACGTGGGAGAAGTGAGAATTTCATTAATTATGTTACTCCTGAGCAGATTTGAAAGTACAGAAGAGTTCAACAGCACTCTGATAAATATGCAAATGTCCTTGTTCTCTGAATGAGACTGAAATGTGGCTTTGATGTTTAGGCTTTTGAAACTTGAGCTTTGGATAAAACACAGTAGAAGAAAAGTACATTATCGTATAGCATGTGTAAATAAATGAAAACATTGCTGGAATGATTTAATTCTAACAACAGGATTAGATGTGGCAGGATTAGAAAGGTCTAGTGTTAGGGTGGGAGATGGCCAAAGAACCACATACTGTATGGCAGGAAACGGTTTGGTTATTTAGCATGTATCACACTTTCTTCAGGATATAAAAACAATGCTGGTATAAATGCCAGATTGTGAAAGAATTGCAAAGCAGCATCCTCTCTTGTCTTAAAGATCTTAAAGCCTTGAGTAGGTGGGTTTAACAAACATTTTCTGTCAAAATCCTGAATTAGATGGAAGTGTTTTGCATATTATAAAATCACCTGTTCCTTTCAGGGGGATGAAGCTTTAACTTGTTAAGCTGTTGTTTGCAATGTGGCTGTGTGCTGTTGAACTGGGCATTGTTGAGTGATGGGTAAAACACTCCCACTCTCTATGTGCTGTTAAACTAAGCATGGCTGAGTGAAAGGTAGAAAAAATCCTGTATTGCTTCACTGTCAGGTGAATAAAGGAGAGCTGTATTTTTTTAGGTGAGAAGGACTTTGTGGAGAAAAATATTATTGAACAAAGTCTACAGAAGTACTTAACACCCACTGATCTTTCCAGACATCTCAGACGATCATCCTCTTCTTTGGCTTGGTATATCTGGAGGTATTCCCTCCCTATAACCATCTTAGGTGCCAAGCTAAGTAATCTTGTCTGCTTTACCACAGAGAAAAAGAGAAAGCCTATGAAGGACTATTTCAAAGCAGAAGAAAATCCTGTTCTGTATCTAACCCTCCCGTGACTGTCAATTAGGGTCAGAGTTTTCAATCATTTGCCTCATTTGTAGAGTATGTTATTTGATTCACTCTATTTGCCTCACAGTGTTTTGTGTTTTTTTTCTGTCTCCTGCCAAAAAAATTAATGCCCCACAATTTTCTAAGCTTGACTCATTCTCAGCTTTCAATTTCTCATGCTGTTGAGTAGTACTTGGAGAAACCTAATATTGAGAACAAGGGTGAATGTGGTTTATGGAAGGAGGTGTTATTTTTTTTGTCTCATGGGAGAAGGTGTTGGGTTTTTGATCTGAAACGGAAGTATCCTGGGGAAAGAACCCTAAGGGGAGCCAAAGCTGGTAGCAGCCTTCGCCATGACTCAGATACTGCTATTTTCTAAAACTGTTTTTATTATTAAAAAGGTACCTTGTGAGAGATTAATTTTGGACGTAACAAAAATTTGCTGAGTATTCCAGCCAAACTGTTTTGAATATCTGTAGAAAACAAGTATTAGTTTCATATTTTACTTTTTATAAGAAGGTTTCAGAAATATGACTTCACTTAAGCAGAAATATAAAAATTAAAAATGAGTACGCAGTGATTAAAAAAACTTAATAAAATGTATAAAAAAGTCAAGTTTCAAATTACGTGTCTCAGAGTATATTTCATAGTTCAGGTAAGGGACGTGCTTTTCCACCATCTGAAATAAGTCAACAGTAGTTTATGATTTAACATTTCCTCACAGCAACATTTACTTTCAGGAAGGTGCTGTGTTAGAAGACTTGAAAAGCAAAACCAAGCAAATCTCCTTTTTAAGAAAAAGAGCATAATGCCTAAGCCAACATCAGCATCAGAAAAGTGTGCATAGACTTACACAGACTGAGAGAGTGCCCTGCCTATAGCAGCCAAAGCTGAAAAACTTCAGGATGCTGATGCATGTATGTCCAATTCTGAAATTCTGCCAAATGCATACCAAGTCTACACTGAATTCAGAGCATATAATTTACTTTTGTATTAAAGTATTTTGAAAATATGCATGAACAAGAGAAAACCAGCGCTGCTTAGATTAAAGAAAGGTTAGGATTTACAGAACCTACAGATCATTAGTGGTCTTAAAAAGCTGAAAGATAATTCCCATTGTAAAATTCAACAGACAACTTTCTAAGGAGTATCACGTAACAAAGTTGATACAATCTTTGAAAGTTCATGGAATCATAGAATCTTTGGGCTGGAAAGGACCTTTAAAGGCCATCTAGCCCAGCCCCCCTGCCATGAGCAGGGACATCTTCAACTAGAGCAGGTTGCTCAGAGCCCCGTCCAGCCTGACCTGGAATGGTTCCAGGGATGGGGCATCCACCACCTCCTTGGGCAACCTGGGCCAGGGGTTCACCACCCTCATTGTCAAAAATTTCTTCTTTAGATCTAGCCTGAATCTTTCTTCTTTTAGTTTAAAAACATTGCCCCTTGTCCTATCGCAACAGGCCCGGCTAAAAAGTCTGTCCCCATCTTTCAGGGATATTGTAATAAAAGAAGAAAGAAAAAAAAAATATAGCATGTATTTAGGAATGAGTCAGCTATTATTCTGTGGGCTTTCTCTAGACTAATCTAGCTCTTACAAAACTTGCAAATTTAGGTGGCAATTCATACTTTAAAGCCATCTGTAAAAGATGTGAGAGAGAAAAACACTCCAGAAATTTGGCTGTGAACACCAGAGTAGAGGTAGGAAGCCTACAGGGAAAAAAACCCCAAACATAAGTATTTTAGGTGCGCTATTAAGAATAAAGAACATAGGCAGTGTTTTCTGTTTGTGTTTTCTTTAATACATAAAATTCTGCTTCTTATGAACAAGTGGTTTGGCAAGAGAAGATTTTTTTTAAAGTCTCAAAATTTTATAGGGGAACAGAATGAGTGCAAGATTGCAAATCACAGATTAAGTTATCTAATTGTTATCTAATTAACCATTTTTTCCCTATCACTTTTGTTCAAAAGCTTGCAGCACTTTACAGGTGTATATTATTACTGCCCTTTCCCTTTCTTCTCTCTTTCCCAAGCAATAAAACTTTCCACAATGAAATAGCAACAAGTACAAGCTTACAGAGGCATGAAGGTTAGGAATTTTAATTCTCTTTTACATGATCTCATGAATGGGCTTGAATGTTTCATCCACAAACATGTATGCTGTGCCCACTCTTAATGTCCCTGGTATATACTGGTAAGCAGCATTTCTTAGGGCCTAATGGAAGAGTTATCATACATTTCTGTGATACTGTGTTTGCATTTAAGTTTACTGTGAAGCGAGAAAACAATCTTATATGATGGAAACTTGATGTTGTTACTTGGACAGAACCCTTGAAACCAGTGGAAAGCATTGCAGGCTTGACATGTCAATTCTTTTATTTACATACTACTATTTATTTATTATGTGCATAATTCAGCACATTACAACTTTATTAACACTAACTTATATTCCTTAATAGCTAATAAAAATGGCTCCCTTAGCCTGTAAGTAAAAAAATGTAAACACAAAGATCCTTTCAGTAAGAGAGGCTGTGAGAGTATGTGTTGTCACCTGAAACAGCTTTCAACCTCTGGAAACCATTTTGGGAAATACAGTTCTCTGTTCTGTCTTGGACTTTTTGCTGACTGATGGACTCTGTGAAATAGGCTTCCTGGTACGCTGCCATGACAGGGTGAGGTTGCAGAAATAGTTAAATGAATTCAGTGCCGTTCACGTCTTTTTTTTTTCTAATTTGAATGCCAGAGATCTTCAAAATCATACCACTTCAGAAGATTATCAGATTAGGAGATTGAAGTAACTAAGCCATTCAGCAAGTGTCTATGTGCTGTCACCTTATTGATTAGCACAAAAAAAAAGAAATTAAAGTGGAAAACAACTTCTATGTGACTGTGGTATCCCTATTTAGTATAGTAGAATACAGGTCACTTGGCCCTTATACAGGGAAGAACTCAGTCTGCTCTTGATGTGCATTTCTGATCTCGTTTCTGCTTCTTGGACTTACATTCTTCTGTGATTTTGTTAATGACTGAATGACTTTACATCATTCATAATCAAACTCTGCTCTAAGATGAAATGCAGCTTTTGAGCAGAAAACAGAAAAAAAATGAGACACAATAAGAAGGAAGTCATTTATAAGAGTGTATGGAAGGCTATCATCCCTGGAGAGCTGTAATGTCATGGGAAAATAACTTCAAAAGTTCTATGTCGACCTACCTCTGTTTCCACAGAAGTCAGTGTGGAGCACTTCTGAGGATTACTCTCTGGCAAAATAAGAATGCTGAAACCTATGAAGATGCAGCCTGTTATGTTGCTACTCACAGGAGTGTATAAAAGGAGAACACAAGATGGAAGGCTAAGTAAGAAGAAGGATGGGTCTCATGGCTGCCTGGTTACCCAAAACCATTACCTGCTGGGGATTCCTACTTTATTTTTGTGATCTTTATGTTGGTAGAAGAAGTCTTGAGGGAAGAGATTCAGACTGGCCAGAACATGCAAGTTTTATTTTCTTCCCCTGGCATGTGAATCATCCATCATGTTCTTCTGACCCTAAGTGTTGTGTTTCAGCATCGGCAGAAAATATAACACCAGTCATCTGAAGTGATACTGCGTCTCTGTTGGAGGCTGTCTGACCCTCCAGGGCCAGAAGAATTATAGCCAGGCCTCTTCCCTGCTCAGGCTGAGCTATAAAGAACTCAGTTGATCCTTGTGGAGGTGCAAAGCCCCGTCTGAGAAAGGCATAAAGGAGGCAAGCTTGTGTAGTAAACCTTAAAAAGAAGTACTGACCTTCCCTTCAGAGGAGAACAGGAAGGAGGCCTCTGGGACTGGGCTGGGCGAAATTATTTTGATTTGGTAGTTTGACCTAAGTTTCTCTGTTTGAAAAGTAAAGCTGAGCCAAGAACGAAATTTGAGCTTGATGGTAAATCCCTGAGAAGCACGAGATATCCAGCATGAATAGGAGGAAACTGAGGCAACTTTTTTTTTAAGCCAAACTGGGCATGTTGTACTATGCTAAGCATTTTGTCAGGCTGTGTGCATGACTGAGGCCTTGCAACAAAAGGTGGGGAAGCTAGTAAGAAACTAAACTAATAATTAAAAAAAGACACTCATGCATCTGTTGTTGAGTAATTTTATGCAAATCTTCCCTGTATAGTCAGTAACTAATTATATGAGGTTTTTATAGTAGTAGCAATTGAGAACTTGGACAAAGAGATGACAAGATTTAGGTCAGCAGGTAATTTAGCCAATATGAATTGAGCCTAAAATTATTTGGATCCGAACCTTTATGTATCTGGACATTCAAATAACGATATTTGAGCAATGCCATTAAAGTTAGTAGCTTGGAGACTTGTTCAGAGTTTTTTGTCCCCTACGTATGTTTTGAGATTTTTAGCTAAATCTCTTCTACCAAAGAATCCTGAAACAAAGCAGGCAAGCATACTTCGGCTTAAATATGAATCTCAATTAAAAAGTATCAATGAAGTATGCCAAAGGAGGAAGACTTCTGTTGCTTTACAACTCTTCTCTGTATCAGCTGCTATTAGTTCTTATTAAACATTTATCTGCATTGTCACCAACCCTCTGAGCTCATTGTTAACTTGCTTTGTAAGCATCCAAGAGAAGTAAGGCTGGGAATAGAAAGAGGACAGTGAATTAACTTGACAGATATTTATGGGGAACCACTCCCAAACATGAGAGTCAGCATGAGACAAAGCATGAATGTTCCACCTTGGAAAATGCGGTGGCTAAGTGATGGGTCAGCTGCTGTTTTGGGCTGAGGTAAGGCAGACATTTTCATTGGGTAACATGAAATGACAGGGAGACAGATATATGCCAAGAAAAGCTGTGAAGATAATTAACACACTCTTTTTTTCTGGGATGGGGACAAAGGAGATGCAAAAATTAAAGGGTAGGGAGCTAACCCTTGCAAAGGTTCAGGTAGTGTTGTGGTAGTAGACAGTACTTAGTTGGAACTTGGAGTTACGGCTTGTCAACTACAATGAGTTTTTAATATAACAGCCATATGCTGATGAACCGGCACACTAGTAAGACAGAGCATGAGGGGAGAGGAGAGATTTGTGCATCAGTATTGCTGCTCAGAAGTGAAATACAGTAGCTTTTAACCAGCGTGTTCCTACTGCATTATTTTGCAACCCAAGGCTCTTAAAAGGCCAGTTACCCATGAGTTGTGATAGTCATGCATTTAGCCTTGTTGGCCATGAGTTGAAGTACAAAGACAGGAGATTTTTCCATGTGCCAATGCAGACCCTTCAAGAACCACAGTGACAAAACTGTGTAACTGCTCTTCGCTTTTGCAGTGCAGTTTCTGGTGCAGCAAAGCCGTGCGGAGTATGCCTAGCTGCCGAGGCAGCTAGTGTCTGACAGCTTGTAGATCCTGTTGATCAAGTCAAGGACTGCAGCCAGAATAATTGCTTGAAACATTCTGGATACAGAAGTGCCAGTGAGGAGTGCTGCCCTGTTCTTTTAAGAGGTTATTCCTAAGGGGCAGAATCAGAAGAGTCTGGCAGTATGAGAGATGCACATTTATTGATAAATGTCAAGGGCTAGCACTGATTCTCCCGAGAAGTCTGTAGCAGTTTTACCACATCACTGCTTATAGTCAGCATTGCTATATTTTTTAGCTCTAAAATGTTAATGGAAAAAAGTATGGTAGGAGGAAAAGAGTGCAGGGAAGGTGTGAAACCTTTTAAAATTATTTCCTGCTAAGAAATCTTATGAACCTTATGTGAAGAACTCTAACAGCGAAGCACACCCCACATAACAGGCAAGCTTTGATAGTTTTTAAAGCTCTTCAGGCACGCTTTTTTATTATGATATAAATGTTTGTGTTCTCTAACCAACTAAAAATTATGTCCAGTTTTCTCCTTGATACCC